>NC_041044.1:16520271-16820271 GCF_900634775.1 Gouania willdenowi
ACACTTTTAATATTATTTTTCTATTTTATTTATTTCTATATATATACAGCAGCCTCTATTATGTTTGTTATTTTATCTCCTTCATTGCAACTACTTTTCATGTGTTTCTGTGTGTTTCCCCACTGCCAGATCAATAAAATTACTATTCTAACATAGATGTTGCTTAAAAAACAGATGGGCTGTTATTATGGAAACAAGTGGAACATCTCTATAAAAAAAGGAGGAAAGTGAATTTTAAATCATTGAATATCTTTGAAATGAATAGAAGAATATCAGATCATAGTAATAAAAATAATGAACACACAAAACATTTTATTGTAATGTTCCAGTTTTCTTTATTGTTTGAATCTTCAGATAATAATAGAATGTGGATCTTGTTGGATAATGGATTGTGCATGAATATATTCATTTTATAGCTGTATTTTTCAACGTTTGTCTCTTGTTGGCCCTGATATGTTGCTTTGGTTTGAACACACACACACATAAGTTGTGCACTGTGTTCACATGACCTCAAGGTCACTGAGCAGAGCTGGTCTGCCCTGTGATATATGGACAAATCACATCTTCATTGTACAGTGAGGGCTCAGCCCAGGAGATAACTGTGCTTGTTTTTTTATGTTTTCACTTTTTAACAGATAGAGACACAGACATAGACACATAGGCTACTTCTGCTAAACCACTTGTGTGTGTATTTGACCTGTAGTGTGTGTGTTCACCATCAGTGTGTGTGTCCTCCATTAGTGTGTATGTGTTCACCATCAGTGTGTGTGTCCTCCATCAGTGTGTGTGTGTCCTTCATCAGTGTGTGTGTGTTCACCATCAGTGTGTGTGTCCTTCATCAGTGTGTGTGTCATTCATCAGTGTGTGTGTCATTCATCAGTGTGTGTGTGTTCACCATCAGTGTGTGTGTCCTTCATCAGTGTGTGTGTCCTCCATTAGTGTGTGTGTTCACCATCAGTGTGTGTGTCCTTCATCAGTGTGTGTGTCATTCATCTGTGTGTGTTCACCATCAGTATGTGTGTCCTTCATCAGTGTGTGTCCTTCATCAGTGTGTGTGTGTGTTAACCATCAGTATGTGTGTCCTTCATCAGTGTGTGTCCTTCATCAGTGTGTGTGTCATTCATCAGTGTGTGTGTCTTCCATTAGTGTGTGTTCACCATCAATGTGTGTGTGTCCTTCATCAGTGTGTGTGTTAACCATCAGTGTGTGTGTTCACCATCAGTGTGTGTGTTCACCATCAGTGTGTGTGTCCTTCATCAGTGTGTGTGTCCTCCATTAGTGTGTGTGTGTTCACCATCAGTGTGTGTGTCCTTCATCAGTGTGTGTGTCATTCATTAGTGTGTGTGTCATTCATCAGTGTGTGTGTATGATCTCTGGATCCCAGTTAGCCAGCAGGTCACTGAAGTCTGGCTGTGAGCTGGTAATGGTGGGGGAGCTCTGGTGGGGGAGTGGCTCATACTGGTCTGTGTATGTGTTGCCGGTGCTGTGTGAGTGTGTGTCGGTGGGTGTGGTGCTGTAGGTGTCTATGGAGCAGCAGGGCCGGGGCTCGGTCCAGAAGCTGAGGGGCAGGAGGCGTTTGATCATGGGTTGTCCTCGGCTGGGGCCCGGCCCGCTGTGGTGGAACAGCTCAGCCAGGGGCCCCAGGTCACTGCTGCCAGGAACACGTGCTCTGCTCTCCTCGCCACTTACGGTTCCGGCAATTTTCAGCAGGTCGTCATAGTAACGAAGACGCCCACTGGTGCTGACAGAGACGGGCTCGCTGTAGATGACACAGCCGTCTTGGTCACCGGAGCCAAAGTAACGCTGCACATCCCGACTGATGAGGTCTGCAAACCTGAGCAGCTGTTTGGTGACATCCAGAGCCCAGACCTCCTCTGGACCCTCATCATCATCATCATCCACAGTCTCTGAACACTCCTCCTCATCATCCTCCTCCTCCTCCTCTTCTTCTCTCTCCTCAGGCTTGTCCACAGGCTTCTCATGTAGGTCTCGCTTGCTGAAAGATGTCGTGTAGAAGGCTGGAGTGTGAGGCCCAATGACCAAGTTTCTCATAACACCTGCTGCCATATTGGCTTTGAATCCTGAAAACAAGAGAACAATGTGAGCACGTGTAACACAAAGCATACTAAAACAGAGGAGGAAGCATGAGAAGAGGCTTCTTACCCTGTGGGTCCTGACCTGGGTCCCACAAGAACCACTGTCCTGAGTCAGTGTGTGGACATGTGACCCTTACCCAGCAGGACTGTCATTATATTTATACCTCAGCTCACACACACGCACACACACCGGGATGAGGCGGCCTCCAGGACAAATATTTTGCATGCCAGGCTGCTCAAACACACTTTATCTGTTTATGGGTCCGCAGTAGGGAGGGGGGTCCCAGGATAATGGATGGTCTGCTGGGGGACGATGGAGAGCTGTTATATACACACATCATTGCTTTTTCCGTTCCCGTTATCAGACTAGTTAAAGAATAAAAGAGCATGAAATCGAATCACACGCTGTTTGACCTTTAAAGGGGAGCTCTTTAAGATGACGTGTGATGAGATGAGTCTCAGACATGATGGACAACACACGTCTACACACTTTGGTTCTTTCATCATCACCACACAACACACGGGGATAATGGTCTAAGTATAGAATAGTGCAGAAAAAGGCTTTGATGTTTGAGGAAAAGATTCATGTAAAGCCAAACTAATGTACAAGATCAAAGATGAATGGCCTCGCTCGTGGCATTCTCAGTGGCTCATCTCACGCTTTGTTCTCATTCTTTAAGCTTCAGGACGTAGGTTTGCTGCTCAGCCCTGTCAGACCCAGAGAACGAGGGAGACTTTTGTCCTCAAAGCTGTTGTTCTCCTGAATAATATACTGTAGATTTACTACAAGATAGTTAAGATATCTTATTGTCACTGTACAAATGCAACGTAATACTGTGAAAGCAATCCAATACAATGGTTCAACTGATACTGTGGTGAGACTTACAAGACGGTTGAGTTACACAATGATGCGACTTATACAATGGATCGACTTATACAGTTGTGCAACTAGTGGTGCAACGGATCACAAAAACTCACGGTTCAGATCGTATCATGAAATACAAACAACATTTACTGTAACTTAAGGTGTCAATCCAATGCTTAAATAACATTTTGAGTCATATAAAAACAAATTCAAGTGCAATATAAGGCATGACACCTTCATCCTTTAACCAGGTAAGTGTATACAAAAATAAATAAAATAAGGCATGACACCTTTTTAAAAAAAAAAAAAAAAAAACATGGAAGTGAATTAAAAACTAGCCTCTGACAATCATCATCAAAAAGAATGAAAGACGGAAGAGAAAGCACTTCTGAGTTTATCATTTCAAATTCTTAAAAGCCTTAAAAGACGTGGATGGATGGAAGCATAAACATGACAATATTCACACGGACTTATTACGCACACACACACATGCACACACACACACAGAGCTGTTCCTTTTTTTTCTTTTTCAACAACCGATCCGCGTGTCGAACCGTGGACCACTATGTACAACTTATACAGTGGTGAGACTTATACAGTGGTGAGTAGGGATGTAACGATTCACTCAACTCCCGATACGATTCGATTCACGATACTGGGTTCACGATACGATTCTCTCTTTATTTTACAAAATGGGACTGTAGACAAATTTTTTTTTTGGGGAAAAAAACTAGAAAATACTGTATTATTTTCCCTTTTATTTTTCATTGTCAAAAGAATTCCTTGATAAACTATTCAAAACAATGCAATTTAACTAAAAATAAATCTTGAATGAAATAAATAAAGGAATAATACAAATGAAAATGAAGCCTATTAATTTAAATTCTGGTTCTAAAATAAACAATGCAAAACTGCATAATAGTTCTTTTTCTTTTTAAAAGTGCAACTGAAAATGTATTTTGTGCCTTAACAATTGGACTTTAAAAAAAAAAAAACCGTGATTACACTGATTTACGTCATATTTGTTTGGACCAGCAGAGGGCGCTGGTAACACAGTGGTCGGTTGGCATGCAGATATCCTTGCAGCAAAGAAGAGAAGCTATGCTAGCAGACAGAGCTAATAGAAAAACCGGACTTTTACAGATATTCAAGTAATATTACAGATATTCTGTCGATGCTAAAGGGTTAATTAATCATTTATTAACATATTTAAGAGTAGAAGGCGGCCAGAAAGAAAGTATTAGCAGACTCCGCCCACCGCCTACACTTGTGGATAGCGCTGGTTAAAAACAGTACTGCGATTCAATTTTCAGAGAAAATCGATATCAACCGTGATACCTATGAATCGATTTTTAATTGCCTTATGATTAATCGTTACATCCCTAATGGTGAGACTTATACAGTGGGTGAGACTATAATCACTCTTTTACATCTACTCAGAGTATAAATCTGTTTATGTATTTATACTGTATATATACTTTATTTCATTCATCTTTTTAATTTTTATACATAAGCATTCAACACTATCATTCATTTGCATCTTGTTATTCAGTTTACTTCACATCCTTGTTTTTCTGCGTGGGTGTGTATTATTATTATTATTATTAATGCAGTGGCTATCTGTACGGTTGCCGTATCAATATACCGACATTCTATCCATATGCAACGCCCCTATTTGGCCAGTTTAGGTTACATGGCTAAGACTAAACCTAACAGTAAACCTAACCCTAAAAACTGTTGCGATATAGGGTTATAACCTAACCCTAACCCTACGTACGTGTACATTGGTAAACGTACCAATAGCACCGGGTGTTGTCCGTACGGCAACCGTATGAATAGACACTTTCTATTATTATTACCAATGTTGTATTTTTTCCTCAATGTTCTTTCTTTACATGCTGCTCTTTGCCTTGACATGGATGGAGGAGGTTACACTGATTTTGTGGAGTGGTGTGTGTGTGTGTGTGTGTGTGTGTGTGTGTGTGTGTGTGTGTGTGTGTGTGTGTGTGTGTGTTCTTTAGGACAGCCTGACTCCTGAGGCCTGCCTGTCATCAGTATCCTGGCTTCTGTGTTTATCTTAGGACTGAAGATCAATAACAGCAATATGTCTGCACTTCAGAGTCTGACAATGAATTATATGCACTTTTAGGCACACGAGCGCATGAACACACACACACACACACACACACACACACACACACACACACACACACACACACACACACACACACACACACACACACACACACACACACACAGGTTTTAAATGTTAACCGAGCTGAAATGAAACAACTGATGCATGATTCATTTTTCCAGTGTTCAGACTGGTGAACACTTTAGAGATAAACAAGCTACTGGTTAAATGAGGACAGTCTATGTACAGTATGAATAGGTATAGTGTACAGTATGAAATGACTTGTTTTAAAGATACAGTGTGATGTGAAACACACACTTTGGTGTGAGTCTCTGAGTAGGTCTTTGTGTTTTTGATGTGAGAAAAAAGTCTAAAGTAGAATCAGTTTGGATCACGTGGTCTCTACGTTCATGTAGATATCCAGATACCATTAAACCTGCATCAATCAGGGTCACATGATCTCAACCAAACTTCCTGCTGCACTCATTTCAGGAAGAAGAAAAGTCTGTGTTTAATTATCCTCAATAATATGAAATCATTATTATTATTAACTATATATTTGGTGACGAGTTCTATGAGATGACTTATTGTTGTTTTTTGGTATATCGCTATATACATACTGTTTAATTGAATTAAATCAACCGTTATTATTATAAATAATATTTTATATATGTTTATATATTATATATGATGTATAGATTCAATGATTTTATATCCTTATTTAATATTTATTATTAATTATAATATTTTATCTATTCTTCACGTTTATATTTAACATATTCTTATTATAAATATGATTTATATCATATATTTAATAATATATAATAATTTAATAATTATACCCAAAAATATAAACGTATCATTTGAGTTTTTTTTCGAAAATCATATATTAAATCAATCAAAGTTTATTTTGTTATTGATTAGTTTTTACAGATCAATAGTGGAATTCATAAAGTAATGACATGGTGGGGTCATGTTGTATAAACCCACTCTCTTGTATACAGTATTGTGTGTTACTGTTTCCATGTTCTTCTCTCTAAGACAGGGATTCTCAACTGGTGGGTCGGGACCCAAAAGTGGGTCGCGGACCTGTACTCAGTGGGTCGCGTACAGCTGGTCAAAAATAAATAAATATTTAGTCTCTCATGTTGGACTTGTCTTTTATTTTGAAAGAAACTTTTGTTTTGACAGACATGCTGTGAAATGCATTTTGCACAGGAAAATGTATTGATTAAAACGAGAGAATGTCTGTTTTCAACAGTTATTTTCGAAAAATGTGGGTCGTGATTTAATGGCCGTGGAAAAATGTGGGTCTCAGGGTGAGACCAGTTGAGAACCCCTGCTCTAAGAGACACACCTCCTCAGCATAGAGTTGATGAAGTTATGGATGGCGGCCAGTAGGATGTGATTCACCTCTTAGTGACATGTAGATAAATACTGGAATGATGTGCTCAGCTCCAATGACATGCTCCCACAGCGTGACTCCAGACATTTAAAGCATGGGGACATGTGACATCATGTGAAACATTGGAACCTTTTATTGTCCACACAGTCTAAGGCAGGGGTCACCAACACGGTGAACGCAGGCACCAGGTAGCCCACATGTACCACAAGAGGGCCCTCAGGCCTGTTTCTAACGGGAGCGTCAGTAACCAATGAGCTTTGTCTAAAATATGATTTACTTCCCAGGCTTCAAGCTCACAGGTGATAAATGTAGTCAGAGCCTTAGTAGAGTTACATACTGCTGCAGGTTTTTGTATTAAATTAACCATCTTTAAATGTTTATTTTCACTGGAACATTGTGACAAAATTTGAGTGTTGCAGATGGAATTTTGCTTTTAAAAAGTGGATTTTTGTAAAATTTAACAAAATTGTTAATTTGTAAAAATGTGACATGTTTTGGAGGCTAGTAAAATAGAAACAATGATTTCCAATGAAATAATGAAAATGAAACAAGTTCTTGAATTAAGAAAAATAAAAAAAGAGTCCTACCTTTTCAAGTTACTGTTGGTTTTCCTCTCAATTAAAGTGAAACTGTGAAAAATGTGTATTTTAAAAATGTATATATCAAACCGGTAGCTCTTCAAATTATTCAGTACCTTTGAAGTAACTCTGTTTCAGAAAGGTTGGTGACCCTCATGGAGTGTCTGAGCAGCATCTGGATAGACCACATCTGGATAGGATAGACCACACCTGGATAGGATAGACCACATCTGGATAGGATAGACCACACCTCGATAGGATAGACCACACCTGGATAGGATAGACCACACCTGGATAGGATAGACCACACCCAGGTATTGAGCAGAATCACTGCATCACTGAGCACATGCTCACTGGCTCACTGAAATGTAACCCAAATCTGGGACGCAAATCAAGAGATTTTATACAATTACTAAATAATAAATGTTTACCTGGTGCGTCTGTATATTACTTTTACTGCAATTATTGATTATTGGTGTCATTTTACCGCTCATCTTGTATGCAGTAGTGTTGAGACGTTAAACGTGATGGTACTCCCTTGTCAGGACACCAGCCTGGAACCAAAGTGATCGATAATTGATTAAAACAACTAACAAACATGCTAGGACTTTAAGGTGCTACATAATGTGTCCACTGAGAGGTTAGCAGTGCCTTTAAAAAGCACTGCTAATGGTGTAAGTGTAGTGTTGATGTGGGTTTAATGCCACTATTTGCATGTTCTCCTCGTACCTACAAGATCTGCTTTTACTATCCCAGCACACAGAAGACGGACACTTGTTTCATTTGCAACAAGACTTTCTGCTGTGAAGCACGTCATCAAACTAGTTAATACACATTGTGAAACGTGCCCCTGCAAGAAAACCATAGTTTCACTTTTTGTGTGTGCCACGACTTCCACATTCTTTTTGTGCTGTAAACACTACTTTCAAATGTGTTTGAAATGAAAACAAGTTATTACTTATTACAACATTTAATTTGGGGTTAGAGTTATTGTTAGGGGACAACATAGTATGTTCTATCAACAGAAGATCACCTAGGAGCTCTGTCCTATAGACCAAGAAAAAGTTCCTCTCGGGGAATTTGCAAATAATATAAAGAAAAGCTATAGAGAACAGGACGGATATTAAAAACAGGAAAATTGTCGGACCTATTTAGAAAAGGTTGGAGGGGTTAAAAGTTAGGATTATAACTTGGGTAAGTAATAATTTTAGGTTTAGGATTGACCCTCAGATTTAGTTGGTACAAGTTATTGGCTAAAATTAGACAAATGATAGCATTTACAGCCAGTTTTTACCATTTGCCATTATGTCTCTATCAACAGTAAAACTGGAGGGAATTTGATAAGATTTTAGCAGTTTGTTAAACATTTCAACCTGTTTAACTTAAAAATTACAATCTAATCTCATTAGTCAAATCCTTGTGTGCTCATTTATTTGCAACAATAATGAACTAGTTCACTGATTCAGTCATTATACAACTTTAAACTTATTAAAAACCCATTTAAACATGATCAGTAATTAAAAAAGACGGATGTCAATGAAGTACAAAAGTTTGTTTTAATTTTCGTGGATCAAAACACCTAGAAAAATATACAAATGCGTAACCTTTTACAACATTTAACTTTTGAAAATGGGAACATAAAAGAAAAGAAATATTCACATTTTTCCAATATTGGTAAAATAACATTCATGTTTATTTCCTTTCATTTACAGGTTTTATTTGTTTGCTGATATTCGGGTCAACATTTTAGACTTTTCAAACGTCTCCGCAGTAGCCGGAGTCATTGGAGAGCTGTGAGTTGGAGCTGCGGTTGGACGAAGAGGTCCAGATGTCCAGGTTCATGTGCGGGCCGAACGGGTTGAAGTATTGGCTCGGAGCACAGCTTCCCTCTGGTTCCCGGGTGAAAAGGGAGTGGGGGGGTGTGAATGGGGCGATGGGGGAGACGGGGGAGATGGGGGCCGACCGCTCCGGCTGGAAGTGATTCTGGTAGGGCTCGATCTGAGGCGTCCAGATGGATCCAAACAGGCTGGACACGGGAGACAGGCTGCGAGTCCCAGAGAAGTACGGCTGTGGAGGACAAGGAGACGAGGAGATGAGCTCACTACCACGTAGCCATGTGCACTCATCAGGACTCTGACCTAAAGTGTCTGATAGAGGCAGAACTCTGACATTTAGTCCCTGAGCTCCAAGGTCATCTGCTCCCTGAGGGGACGCCGGCTTCTATCGGTAGTTCCTCTGCTCACAGACACTAACCTTTCTGCTCCACAACCAAATGTCCTCCACCAACTAAAGCTATTCTGCTGCTCTACGTTGTGTCATTATTCCACACATTAAGTGCAGCTTTTGATAACAAAACTAAACAGAATAATAAACCAGGGTTAATCGAGCAATAATTTGGATTTAAACTAAGCACATAAAGAGAATTGTGTGATTTTTACCCAGCACACTACCCTACCTACACATTTTGTACTTAAAGCTGCAGTTTGTAGAATTCTCTCTCTGCTCCGTTTTGAAACCGAAACCAACACTTAGCCTCCCTTACCGGTGTCTTTATGAATGCTTTTCTCAATAGAGACATAGTGCCAAATGTAGGGACTTTATCTTGTGTTATTGGAGATTTTTTTGTGGAGTTTTAGAGACTGGCACAGTGACAACCATCACTCCGTATCCACACTGTAAAATATTTCACCTTGAATACGTTTCTCTAAGGTTTACATGCGCGGTATCCCGTCTGTTCTCACTCTCTCTGACACCAGTACGTGTGGCGGACCCTGTACAGTCATAGGGATCCATGAGGAGTCAAAGCGGTTCGTTCCTCCCGAGTATGCTCGTGCCTTTAAACTGTTGTTTCTTCACCTCGGTCTGCCTTTTTACTCTTGATTTGCCGTGTAACAGTTGTGCCTCGCGCCGCTATGGAGAGTTTTGCTGTAACTTACACAATTAGACTTTTACTGAACTTACTACCGATGGCATGTGAACGCGCCTGACTTTAGTTGATCAGCCAATAGTAACGCCCAAAACAGCACACGTGTTTGTAGAAAGATCTCTGATTGGCTGACATCCAACGTCACGCTCCTGGATTTATAAACCTCATTTACAGGGCCAGGAGAAGGGCAAGAGATTCACTGTCCACTCAACACTTTGGATTACAATATGCTCAAAGATGATTATGTATTTTTGACAAAATGATGCCAAAAAAAAAAAACTTACATACTGGAGCTTTAAGGCTGCTGTCATTTCAGACATTTTCACCAATTGGTTCTTAATAATTCAATTGGCACGCTGTACATTTTTAGTTTAATTGGATGAACTTTTTGACATATGGCCAATTTAGTGAGGAGTGTATGTGTCAATTTTCGCTCGGCCTTATTATTCTTCCATTTTCAGCTTCCAATATCTCAGGAACTACATCACATAGGAAACTGAAACCTAGTCCACTAATACAAATCCACATACTCTCTCAGAATATACAATAAAGTATAAAATCTGCTATACATTCTATCTGGTGCCAGCCACTCAAGATTGGAAAAAAGCTTGTCTGGGTTTTGGGCTCAAACATGTTTGGTCCTTCAGTGAACTACTCAGCATACGCCTCAGTTCTCTCTAATCATCAGCTTTGAGCTACGTACGTAGACTGTTCACATCACAAATGATTAGTCTCATATATGCATTGTGTCTTGGGTGACAGTCTCTTGAAATCCCAAAAAAAATACACATATATATATATATTTTTATTTTTATTTTACTATTTTCATTTATCCCTAACTGCTTGTGGGAACGTAAATAAAAAATCTGATCTCTGTTTTAATCTATAGTACAAATATAACTCTTTCTTGGGATATAAACTAAATTTTCTTTATGCAACTTCTTCATTTTTAGTTTGGGCCCCAACTTTGGGTTATTTCTTTGTCAGTGTTTGACTTCAGTGGGCGGCGCCTCGGAACCAGAAGATTTAAGGGCGTAACATGTAAATGAAGATCAAATTCGGTATTTATCAACACCCGATCATTTGTGCACAGGGATTGGTCAGATATGAATGTTTCATGAATCACACGTTGGTCCTGTCGTACGACACAATGTGAACCCAGATTTGCTGAATGAGGGCCAGTGTCCCTATGCTGGCACTGGGATGAACAGGATGAGGGAAAACTAATCTGACTACCGGTACTTATGTTTGTTTTGAGTGCATCCATAACGTTTTGGTAAAAAAAAGTGGATGGAATTTAATTGAAAGTTAAGATGCAGCCCTTCAACTTTGATCACAAGTTTATCCATTAGGTTTGAGATCCACGTTCACATCTACTGAGTCACACAGGTCACTGTGCATGACTACCTTGCTGCCCACACAAGCAGCTCTGTCCCAGGTGGTGGGCGATTCATGCGGCTGCTCCTCTACCCAAGCGCTCTGATTGGTGGGCACACTGGGACCATCCTGACTGGCAAAGCCACATGGAAAGGTTCCGTTACCTGCAAACATGTTAGAGCACGCACACACTGAGCAATGAAGGGCATCATATTATTATTATTATCATGTCAAAGAATGATGATGATGATGATGATGTCATTGTACCGATGTAATTGGGCTCCTCACGGTAAGTTTGGGGACTTTTGGTTCCACTCCAGGCTAACCTACAAGAGGAGAGAAAAAATATTCAAACATCATTAAACAAACGCTCACGCCCCCTTAACTGTCTAGACACACAACTTCAGCATTTTCAAGTGCAATCAACGTTAAATGTGTTTGTTAAAAGGCCTGAACAATGTACAGCAACACAAAGCACCATGCACAGTTAGCATGTGTGTGGATTAGTGGGGTGTTTTTAGCCTGTAAACCAGTCACACAATCCAAAGCTTTCTGCAAACAAAAGATCATCTTTCTGAGAAACGCTGAGTCAGCTGAGCAGCACTTTTCCTGAGCAAAGGAGAAGGAATGATTTTCAAAAATAAGCAGCCATGTGGAGAAAAAAAAATTAACAAAAGAATGAAAAAGACAAAAATGTTGCGCTCAGGATTTCAGAACACGACTCCTCCAGGGCATTCTTTTTCCATAAAATCGTATCAATCTTTTTAAAAGAGTGTTAGCTCTGGCATGTCAGTCAGAACTAGAGCTGGGTGATATATCGAGATTCATGATATATTGAGTTTTCTATTTCAGCTACACAGAAAATGACAATAATCATCTATATCAATGTGGAATTTTTTACAGCTTATTTTGTTTTCAAATACTTGTTTTAGGAGTCACTGCTTTCCCTATTTCTCAGAACATGTGAAGCTCAGTTTGATGATCACTGAGTGTGTCCTAACCCAGACCTTCATCTAAACAAGCCACACTACAGAACTCACTCACACGTGCTGTCCCATAGGAAAAAAAGACTAAAGCGGCACATATTGTGTAAGTGTTTGTTAATAAATGAGCCTGTGTGGCATTTTGCATCAGCAAATTTAACCCAGAATTGTCTTTCTGTTCAGACTTCATTGGAATTAATATTATCGAGATTTATATTGCATATTGACAAAAAATATCGAGACATGAGTTTTGGTCCATATGGCCCGGCCCTAGTCAGGATGTATGGGTCGTTTCACTAGTGACAGACTGATACATCAGCCGGTTGATATTATCGGCCGATTTTTGCATTTTTTACGTGCGGGCTGCTGCGTTCGCCAATCTGCATTATTTACAGAGAGCAGAAATATTTTGTTTTTGTTCTACATCACCTGTTTTAATTATTTGTTAAACTTTTTTTTACTCACCTTTGTTAAATTCAATAAATGTTCCTTTTAAAAAAATTGAGACTCGTAACATTTGTTATCATCATTGTGTAAGTTTTATGATGCAAAAGTAGTATCGGCTTTAAATATTGGCTGAACAAAATTTGCATTTCGTATCGGTCATCGGCTATGGCTGATAGGGGGAAAAAAAATGGTATTGGCCCTAAAAAAATCCATATCAGTCTATCCCTAGTTGGCCCTCTGCATCACCATCCTACAGTAGAATGTGTACTGGACTGTACTGGTCAGATGGACAGACATGCTGTGTACATCTATTTATATCAATACATGCATTTTTAAACATGTTCCAGACTCAGTTGAGAGAGGTTCTGATGAACTCTCCTGACCAGGCAGTAAGTGACGTTCACTCAGCTTGTATCTCTGGTTGGGCGATGGTTGGCAGACTTGAACCAAGTTAACGGTCATGTTAAATAGTGGGTTTATGCTCCAGAACTGTCACGGTCCCAAATATAATTCACAGCAAGGACATTTTTCTGTTGTGGTCGCTGTGGTCCATCAGAGTCGGCCTGTGAGCAGGAATCCTCTGGGACGGTTAGTACACGATGCCTGTGTTGGAAAGACCTTGCCTTTTCATTCTTTGACGTACACCTCCACGTTTTCCTCTTCGTCTCGACCCTTTCTGCGTGGATGCTGCGCTCTGGCTTGTTGTCCGGATGATCTCTGCGGGAATTGCTGCGTCGGGGTCCATGATTGCCACATCCGAGTAACGCAACATCAGGAGAAACTCACGGGAGTACTGGAGACGCTCTTGGTGTTCACCAATTCCACTCAAGAGTTAAAATAACGCCGCCATGAGGATCAAAGAGGCCATCAAAGTAAAGTCATTCTTGTTAGTGTGAAAGGGGTTAAATTAGTACACATTCATGTTATAATTATGGAGCACAACCAGATATCCGTTAAGTGAAGGTTGAACTGACATGAAGTGAAAATTGTTTCAATTTTTATGGCGAAAAACTCCCATTAACAAAACTAATTAATTATTCGAACGTTTAAGCAAAATAATGTAACACTTGTCTTGGTAAGGCTGACATTATGTTGTCATTATTAAAACATGACACCTGTCATTAACATGAATAAAGTGTCATTAACCTGTCATTAAGTGTCGTTCGTAACCCTAACCCCACTAGATCCCTCCACCTAACCCAAAAATGCCAACATAGCTCAACAGGTGTCATAATTTAGTGAACAACACTTAATGACAGCCTTCATGACACCTTATTCTTGCTAATGACAGAGTAATGTTAGCCTTATGTCTAAGTTAAGTTTTACTCAAAATACAAAATGAGCCAACAACTTTTTAGTGTTTATAGACATTTCTTTGGCCACTACGGGGCAAAATTTGATTTATATATAATAAATACAACAATTAGGCCAAATTAAGCACTTATACGAAGCTTTATCATCAGGTCTCCGTCTAAATACTTGGCTTAATACCGTCGTACTTGGTCAGTGTAAGGTTGTCAAAGGCAAATGTTGCTGTTGTCTTACGTGTTGTAGGGGACTGGGGCTGGTGCTGGTGGCTGTGGGATGTAGGGCAGAGCTTCAGCGGCGTTGTATCTGAACTTGTTGTTGAGTGGGATGAATGGAGCCGACCACGTCTCTGCAGGCAGATACTGACCTGTCAGCTCTGGGGAGGGTGTGAGGAGTGTATTAGACATCAGTGGTCAAATAAATGCCTCAGGAGACGTTTTTTTTTTTACACATACACACTATTGCTCAACTGCTTACCTGTGTTTCTTTCCATTCCTGCAGCCACTGCTGCAAAACTTGGGTTGAAGCTTGATGCTGTTGGGTCAGCGCTTTGACACATGTCTTTACGATACAAACTGTTGGTGCTACAAAGGATAAAACAAAGATTACAACCTCCACAGAATGGTAGCTGCAAAAATAAAGTGTAATGCTGCGTTCACTCCATATACGTTTCGGGCGTCAAAATCGTGCCTCACGCAGACGCTTGTCACCAGCGTTGAAGACGCTCTGGATGCGTGTCCAAACAAGTTGGGAAGAGAGTGTGTTATGGGGAGGGGCTTCTCTGTTGCAGGTGTTGTTCATACAATGGATGATATTGTGGCGATCAGTTATGTTATAATTCACCCAGTGACTGTGATATGGTGGAGAACATTATGTTGAGAAGGCTGTGTTTCCAGTTGGTGTGACTCAGTGTGTGCACTGTGACGTCAGAGTGCTATAGAGAAGTGTGGGTGAATAGAGAATAAAGTTTAACGTTCCTTGCTGACCACGCCCCCTCCGACTCTCGTTCATCAGCTCTACATTATCCAGAGACTGGCTTGGCTTTATTTGCACCTCGGCGCCATTTCTGTATTCACCAGAGCTGCGCTCGGACGAGAGTCACTTTCAGCGCTACTTCCGTCTCTCCCGTGCCCAGTTTGACAACCTGCATCAACGCTCACATCTCCTACCAGAACACCAACTACAGGGGATCTATTCCAGCAGAAGAGCGCTTGTCCAACTGTCTCCGGTTAGTGTTTTTTTTTCCATTATTCTGAATACGTCATTGTTGGGGAATGCTCCTGATTGGTCGACGTGCTGCGTTATGCCCCAAAAGTTCAACAATCCCAACTCCAGCGTCGGCTGCGTCGGAGGTGCCGGACGCACGTCAAAAGTTTGAAATCTCAAAACGCGCTACACAGGAGGCGCGGGACTTGCAGTGGAACCTTTCAACGCTCCTAGAATCGCGTCCACCATATATTGTCTATGTAAACCTGACGCTTTCGACGCGTTTAGTGTGAACGTGCCATTATTCTTTAAGTCAGTGGTTCTCAAACTGTTTTTGCTCGAGTACTCCCTTTGTCTGATTACAACATTTTGCACAGAATACTATGGTATAGACCAGTATTTCCCAACCAGGGGTACGCGTACCTCTAGGGGTATGTGAGCACATTGCAGGGGGTAAGTGGAAAAATTAAGAATTTAAGATAATAAAAAATATTCTCAGTCATTTCACAAATCCGTCAATAAAATGGTACGTGTGCGTTATGACTTGTTTTTAAAGTTTAAATGCCTGTTTAAAGGGGACATATTCAAAGAAGCTCCATTTGTGGTAAATGTCATAAAACTTATAACACCGACAGGTTAATTATTTTTGTATTTATTTATTTATATTACTTATTATTCTTATTTTTTTTCTAATTTCAACTTTACAATTTTTCTTTAATAGCAATATAATCATAATATATTAGTATTAATACTACAAACGTTCACTATAATATAATTTCTTATATTTATAATTTTTATTGCCTTGAAGGCAACATAATTTTATGTTTAATTTTAGTTAAATAAGCCTGAATATTAATTGTTCAATTAAATAAAATGACTTGCGTTAAACATTCAGTTGTGTTATGTTCTACTTTTGGAGAGTCATGAATACGTATGAGTGAGGGGGTACTCATGGTATGACAAAAAGGCTCAAGGGGTACAAGAGACAAAAAAAGGTTTGGAACCACTGCTATAGAGCATAATGATGGAATGAATGAGTGATAATATTTTAAAGAATCTAATTCAGTAAATAAGTGGAATTTTGTGCCTCCTGAATAGAATTGTTTATCATTTCCCACATTTTGTGGGACCAAGACTGACTCTTCTATTTTCAGTTTATGTTCTAATCTAGATCATTTTCATCATCATTATTATGATTATCATTTTTAACTAAAAAATAAACATTATAAAACCCTGTATTTTTATTTTTTTTCATTTGTAAATTTTCCACTTTCGCTATCTCAAGTACCCTCTGCAGTGCCATTGCGTAATCCTGGGGGCACACATACCCCCATTTGAGAAACACCGCTTTAAATAAAAATAATTAATTTGATTTAGGAAGTAAAAACCAAAAAGTGATCTAAGATTCCTTTAGAATGTGTTTTTCCGTCACAGATTGACTGATCTACTGAACATACCTTAGAGCTTTGTAATTTGCATTCATGTTTTGGTAGCAGTCTCTCTCTGCTGGATGGACATTGTACTGCATTGAGTCCCCTAGAAAGCCAACAGAAACAGTCAAAACACAGCCCAAACAGTTGAAAATTTAAGTCTATTCATGTCCGCTTATCTCTAAAAAAAAATTAAAAAAAAACACTAGAGATAAGGTGAATAACGAGCACTTTGTACTTTTTCTAGCTGAGGCGTTGGCGGCGTGTGTCTGGGCACTGGGGTCCTTGTCTCCCTCTATGCTGCTGGTGCTGCTCCAGCTGCCCCAGCTGCCCCTGCTGGCTCTCACACTTCCTGACGAGCTGCCTGAGTCCGATCCTGACTCACATGGTCCGCCTACACGTCGCTCTGCAGCACACTTTCTCCGAGCACGAGAAGGACAAACACCTGCAATGGAAAGGTTTACAGTAAATACAAAATGAGCTCAAATAAAACGAAGGGGATGCATTCAAACCATACGCACCATTCTGCTTGAGGGCACTCTCAGGACTTTGTCCAGGCTTTAGCACCTCTGATTTGGAGCCGTTACAACAGCGGTTTCTGCTGTGAGGTCCATTTTCAGAACGATCGCCTGATTTGTCGGGTTCTTTTTCCCTCTCTAGCATCATGATCAAGTTATGCTCAGGAGCACTACACACACACAAAAGTTAACATTCATTAATGCTTGGGGACACTCACAGGTCTTGGGTCATTTAACTACCAGTGAAATGAGAGTTCACTTAGGCCTGGGTGATAAAAACAGTAACATATAGAGATATAATCAATATCCATAGAAATTATGTGCGATAGAATGTTCTATAATTTCACTGAAGTCCATTAACCCAGAAACAACCCCTGACCCAGCACCGCAAAGCATTCTGGAGGATGTCGGCAGAGGAAAAGCTTGAGTCGCTCCTAAGTAGCTGTGTACAGTAGTAGTTTTTTGTTTCACCACCTGAGATAATGACATGAGCAAAGGCCGCGATCAGTGCGCGCTGTGGCTCCCCCTCCTGCTATCGCTGCGCAACACACCCCCCCACACACACCTGCTCGTCACAGCCTATCTGAAGCTGCTGTGCACCAGTACATCATAAACCACTACATAGTTAAAGCCGTACAAGTTCCTCCGTCAGATCCACCCAAAGCTCCGGCAACCATGTTGACAGAGATGCACGCTGCCAGCAACAATTATGAACTGGAAACTAGACTAAAGCATGCTAAGCTAAGCTAACCCACCGACACATAACACTGGGCTAAGACTCTAAGAGCAAATGCTAACCTCTTCATGAAAGGAACAGACAAAGTCTACAGCTTACTGTCATCAAACCACAAAGAGCCATTGATTTTCTTATGGTAAGATTTAACACCTGCATGGAAGGATAAAAGCTAACATGTCACGTGTGTGAAATAAATGTTTAGCCTAAAACTAACGACACCATTAATACGTCCCAACTTGTGAAACACAATATTTTTTAATTATATTTCACGTGTTCACAGGACAAAGCTGGTCCCATTAGACAGTAATGTAACTATTGTGATTATTACACCTAAATATCCCGTTAGTACTGCTCTCAGTAATTAATGATTAACTCATCAAACTTGATCTGGTTTAATTATAGGAAATTAGAGAGATAATTATCAACTATAAATGTATGTGACGTATTATCAGATATAAAATAAACAATATTCAGCAGCAGCTGTTTATATTAAACAGTAAAAACACAGTTATTTGTTCTTTAAGTGCGTTTTTTTAAGAAAAGAATTTAATTATTCATGAGGAAATAAATGCCAAAATTGCACCCATAATATTTTCTTAATACATACCCTGTTGTTCGTTTGATGTCAGAGATGTTAGTTCTACCTCAGGTGTGCACTGATTTATTATTTACAAACTTGTGTTGCACATTTTGTTTGATTAAGCATTTTTTTAATGTCTGTATTTGTACATTTAACACTATCTTTTTAATATAGGTTTTTTATTTATTTATTTTTTTTAGATAGTTTTGTTGAGCACTTTTTAAATCTTAAAGATTACATTTATAATTAATTACTTAAATTTGGATTTTTTTCTTCTGGTCCTTATTTTAAACAGGTTAAAAAAAACGAATCAATAATTATCGATATGGACTGATATGAAACACAGTATATCGTGACACTTTTTAGGCATATCGCCCAGCCCTATGTTCACTACCTGGAGATATTTTCAGTCTTCCGGCGGCTCCTCTTTCCCTTGTTATTCCCTGGTGCAGTGCCAGTCTCAATGCTTAGTGCTTTCTTTTTCTGGCTTTTGCCATCTTCTCTCTGAAGGACAGAAAAACAAAAGGAGGATTTCACAAGTCAGCAAGATGTAAATGTGAAAATAAATTATACATTTATTGAGTTTGCATTACCTCAGGTTCAGAACTGTCCCTTTTCTCCATCTTCTCAGCATAGGGCTCAGTGCAGCTCGTGTCTACAGGGTTACAAACTAAAATGCCTGGTCGAGGTCCAGGAACCAGTGGGGCATCATTTGAGAAACCAGCACACATTTCCATGGGAAACATAACTGCTGCTGGAGCTCGGTCTTCCATCACGCTCTGGACTTCTTCCTTATAGTCCATGGGCATCTTGTTCTCCATCTCACTGATAAAAGATGGCTGGTTGTTGTTGCAGACATCAGGGTCCGGGGTCATAGGGACATCTGTGGCATCCTCAAGCTCTTCATCCATTGTGACCGTTGCAGCCGGGGATGAGCTGTGTTTATATTTGGTGTAATAGAGTGAAACTCTTTGCTTCTTCTGCTGTTGGGACGGTGTTGTTGAGGAGCTTTTCTTAGAAGACTGAGGACGAGGTGCAGGGCTGCTGGCCAAGGCTGGAGAGCCACGCCCCTTACCTTTGTCGGACGCGTGGCCAGTGTCCACGTAGGTCTTACAACTCCCTTTTAATTTACTGAAAGAAAAAAAACACACAAATGTGACACTTAGGGGTTTAAAGCTTTGAAATTTCATAGTTTATTAAATCTAATAAACTATGGGACATACTTTACTCCATTTGGGGTGATGTTATTGACAGAATTGTTGTCCCGGGACAAAACAGAGTTATGGTTGCTTCTAATGGTGGGTGAGGAGAACTCTGTCAGGATATACTGGGCTTGATGGAAGGCCATCAAACACACTCCAAACAAAGATAAACTGCAAGAAAAACAACAAAAAAAACAAACAAACATTAGTGCCAAACAAATAAAAGTTTTAATCTGAATTAATTGCCTGACTTTCATTGCTAATTGCAATATTTTTTTTTTATTTTTTTGCTCAAACTGTGTATTGTATCGTGGTAATATGATTCAAACATATAAGAAACTCTGTTCCAGCAAATTGCGTGCTAAACAACAACGAAAGTTCAGTATTCGTAAGTGCTTCGTTTAAATTAATATTTCCTTTCAAGATATCTGTATATTTTTTTTTCCTTGGAAATCTGAACTACAATCACACTGTCATTCCTAGCCACTTATAGGTCAGTGCAAAACTAGATATCCCCTAGGAATCAGCCAAACTACAAAGTTACATGTTTTTATCCAGCTAACAGCAGAGCAAACATGTAGCTAAGGCATTGTCAAACACGTAATGTGATTTAAAAAAACATCACCTGAATATAAACTGCCCAACAATTATTGAAGTCAGTCAAAAGTTAAAACACTCACCATGTGAATATGAGCGTCACCATCCAGAATGTTTCCTCCCAGCTGGGACCAGGAACCACCTGGGCACAGAGCGGCAGCATGTGGTGCGGCAGAGTAACGTTGAGTGTGAAGGGGAAAGAGGTGCCTCGTGATGTCACCAGAGTGAGGTCCCGTATCACCCAGGATGAGGTGAAGTCTGGGGTGAAACTGGGAAAATGAACAAAGACAGGGAGCGTAACTCTAACAGACTAAAGAGAAAACAGAGTTCACTCAAGTTAAAAACATGTGAGTTCCATTTGTATCAGAGATACTGCAGAATGCTTTTCCTTTTTATAACAGTACAGAATGTGTAACAAAGGTAATTAACTTTTACTCACGCAATGGTGATCTCAGAGGAAGTGTTGTGATCCAGTCTGAAGGAATGACACTGCAACACTTCGAAACCAAAGCCCTGACAACTGTAACCATTAATGTTCATGGACATGACCGTCAGAGGAAGCTCTCCTGCATTCTCCACCTTAAAGCTTTTCTTAATGGTGAACAGAGGCTTATTGGTGCGCACACCTATGGGCGAGATACAATATTAACTATAACACCTGTAACACACCATAAAAGTAGGAATTAAGAGAAAATAATGAAACACTCGAAAGCCTCAGGAAATTTTCCAACTCACCATCTCTACACTCCATGAGAGTCGACTGAGGGACGTTAAAACGTAAAGAGGCGCCGGGACCAGGAAATTTGCCTTCGACTTTGAGCAGCTCTTTGGCCCCGTGGCCCTGTACTGTCACCAAGTCAAACACCGTCAGGTTGTTCCTGGACAACACATGGAGTTAAGGGTTAAAGGGAAAATTAACAACAGAATCAAAAGATAGAGACAAGGCTGCATGCCATTTCTCACTAATTACAGTCACAGCTTTTTGTATCTATTACAGAACATGGAATGTCCAATTTTAGGCCACCAGCAAAACAGTTTTAATTCAGTCAACGTGTCATCTGAATACTGTGATTCACTGTGTTCATATAGGTTCTTAGGTTGAGCGCTTAACTGCTGCTAAAACAGCTTAGGTTACACTTAAGCTGTCACTGAAAGTATTTAGATGCTGCTGGCTGGAAGATGAGTCAACTACAAAGCAAATGCCAAGTTCTGCAGCCTACTATTGTGCATTGTAACTGTCAATATATATATAAGAGTTAAGGGTGTCCCCATCTGATATCGACAATGATTCCATATATATATCAATATCATTTTATGAGAATAATCATATGTTAATAAAATTGTAATTTTATAAAAATTAAAGTAATATTTCAAGATTAAAGTCTTAGGAGTTTGACATTAAAGTCATAATTAGGGTTAGTCGTATTAGGCCTTTGCTAATGTCTGCCAGAAAGAAATGAACAAATCAGTGTGTATAAAGTTGATAATGTCTACCTGATGATAAGAATGCTAGTCACAGGTTTGTGTTCAGTGGGAGTGAAGACCACGGTAACCTCTCTGGACTCCCATGGCTGAAGCAGCAGACGCACAACACCTTCTCCCAATACATCGTCCATCACTTCATCCAACTACACACAAACAGGCAGATGACAAAAAAATGTTTTAAAAAATCAACACAATCAAGACTGAAAAGAGGAAATGTGCTCGTTGTTATAAAGAACTGGCCAATGTTACCTTCGGAGGTGAAGACAACAAAGAAAACTCTCTTGTGCTGATGTTGATGGAGAAAGAGTTGATGTCGTACCTAAAAACACAAAAAGCAAAGGAAATGTCAGAGTCATGGCTTTAAACAGCTGTACCTCAAACATTTTCAGTGAACTTCAGCTTGACAGTAGAGCATACCATTCAGTGAGCAGGTCCAGAACCTCCAGAGGAGCGGGATACGAGGAGAGGACTTGGATCTCAACAGAAACTACTGAAGATGTAGGATTCTTCAGCACAAACGTTTTCACCTAAACAAAAACATGTTAAAGTTTGGCACAAAAAAACTATGTGTTTATTATACATAGATGCATATGATTACATTTCACCTTGCTTTCATTAACAGGAGTAGCATCAAAGTCAAGGGGAGAAGGATTCTGTACAGGAAGCCGAGGCCACCTGAGAAGAACAAGGAGCAAAGACAATTGTTTTTAACAAAGACGATCAAGGTATACATTTGCACTGATGGTGCTCCAAGATTTACTTGCAAGGCAGCTCGTCTTTGTGGTTCTGCCAACGAGAAAAAAGCTCAGCTGCCAGTTTGCTGTCAACAGCCCAAGGTGATGTGAAAACATCAGGGAGGAGAGAGCGCTGCCATTCTGAGTGGCCTGAGAGGACATCAATACATATAATCAATTACATAGCTGCTATATATTAGTTTTGTAGTACTCCAGACCACATTATGAAGATCTTGGTTTTCGACTCAGATTCAAGAACATTTGATTCAGTTTTGTCTTGGAATTTATGTCAAGACCAGTCGAGACCGGCACTGATCTGCTATTCTGCAAATTCCTTAATGTGATGGTAAAGAGAAGCACGTGTTCCTGATGAATTAATGTTGTAATTAGACATTCACTGATTGTTCTGCCATGCTTAGGAATATTTGAGTACCTTATGTTTCAGTCCATCTGATTAATAACTGAACACTTACTTTAGGCCTCATTCACCAGACAAAAACACCATAACTTGAAACATCAGTGGCTTTTAAATACATACAAGAAATAATTTAGTTGAACAAATTTGCCAAGATTTGAGATTCATGCATGTTGAAAGGGACACATGTTTGAAAGGGACACGTTGTTTTTGTCTGTCAAGTGTATTTAAAAGAAAACTAAAATTAAAGAGAGAATGATATTTGACTAAACCTTGTCATGGTTTTCTAAAATAATTATAGTTTTGGTCTTGACTCGATCTCAACTACCAAAAGTCTTGGGCTGTGTCAGAAATGTCATACGAACGTACTACTCATTCTAAGTCTGACTCAAAATTAGTACATAGAGTGTTCACATTAGATCGTATGCTAAGATCGAGTACATAAGAAATACCAAGGTGTGTGTATGCATGGTGGGCAAACTAGTCATACTCAACTGCCCCAAGATGCATTGTGAGCAGAACGTAAAATGGTTCTGGGACTGGTTTCAGGCTAAAAGTCAAACATTCCCTTTTCAAAACAAAAGCATCTCTTTTTGTCTTCCATTAGTTTTTTAAAGCTTTTGTAAATAGGACTCTTGTTACGAAGTTAACCTATAGTTTTTTCAGTAGCACAATCGCGACTTTCCGAAAATCTCGGAAATGTTGGCATGAAATGTGTATATGCATGATTTATGGATCAAATGACCAGATGTTCATGTTCTACTTTGGTCACTTTATCATAAAAAATGTTTTCAGAACTTTCAAAGGTGGCAAATTAACAGATATTTAGCCTCAATGTGCTTCAGGTTTTTGTCGTAGGTTCGAAATGCATCTTGGGAAACTTGGAAGTACACTTCAGTGGGAACAGTCATCATCCCAATCATACATATTGTATATAGTAGGCAGTATATACTCATTGAGTTTGTAGTCTCGTAGCCTCCGTCTCAGTGCATTCTGGTCTTGGAATAGTGTGATCTTGACTAAAACACTTTCATACATTATCAACGCTTCTAAATCCACAAAGAAGAAAAGCACTTTTCTGAATTTTTACCTGATTCAGAAATCCTAAGAGGGCAGGGACGTCCACACTCCCGCTCAACTTCAAACACCACACCTCCCTGAGAGCAGACACGTTAAATATACAGATTACCTTGGAATCTACACAAATCCTTAATTTGGCCAAACTCCAACTCATCTTACCTTGGAGGGGTTTGTGTAGAAGTGAAGTGGAACGTGCACAGCTGTACCAAGGCTGGTGTCCAAACTAAGCGTGAACACTTGGTTGACAGGCTGAGCCCCACTGAGCAACTGGAGAGAGAGGATGTGCCAGCAGCCCTGGGGAACGCTCAGTGGACTACCGAAGTTCATCACCTGAACGACAGGGGGCAGCAGAGTTCCTTTGTTAAAGTTTATCATCACAGTGGAAACTACATGAGCCTGATCACGTCCAACTGTTAAACATTTCAGGTCAGATTGGAGCTGTGGACATGCAATAGGTCTGCATTTGCGACAGCAGCCCCTACTGGTCATCAAACCATGCAGCACCGCATACCTTCAGTACTCTGTGGAGCTTCTTTGAAAGACTGGCATTCAGCACAGTGAGGGGCAGGAAATACGGGTTGGTGAGCCAAAGCTCCACCTGGTTCGCATTGCTCTGCTTCAAATGGAAGAGGCTAGACACTTCTCCTGAGGTCCATCTGTAGACAGAAATACCAGAAATATATCACTAATGCACAAAACTATTATTATTTTTATTATGATTAAAGAAAAAATTGCCACAAATAGTCATCATCAAATGTAAAAAGTGTACACCATACGTGTCAAACTCAAGCCACGGGTGCCAAATCCGGCCCTTCAGAGTATCTGATTCGGCCTTAATTGAAACACAGAAATCTCCGTTAAAGCGAACAGGAGTCTAGCAACCCGCCTACCTGTCCGTTCTGATTGGCCGAGTCGTCTGAAGGGCATTTCCATCAGCCAATAGAGAGCGGCCAATGTGACGACGAGGCCTTTTTATGATTTCTTCTTAGAAAATGGCTAAATTATTGGAATGCTGCCATATAGCGGTACGCTTTATAGCCCGAAAATTACGGTAAATAAATCAAAGGATGTTTAAGTATTTGTCACTTATTGCTTAGATATTGTTGATGCTTGTGATCAAACTGGTCCGTTTTTGGCCCTTGGACTAAAATGAGTTTGACACCCCTGGTGTATACAGTTCCATATATCTGAAACACTAGATGAGTTTGGTCTATTATCAATGTTACCTGTGTGTAATAGGTAGCCCGGGGAAATTGGAAGTCGTTCTGTTTTCCATGATGTTCAAACTGATATGACTTGAGCATTTAGCTCCATGGCCAGCCAATGACCCTGAAACAACAATGAGTCCCATCAATGATCACTTTCACTACAACATGTGGCCAAACAACAAACACATCATGATATTAACAGAGTAGAGAATGTAAATACTCACCACTGCATGCCAGTGTGGCCACTTGAGTAAAGTTTTTGGATTCTGGTTTCAGGAGAACCTGGTTAAAGCTCAGGCTGGCCTCCACTTCTGAAAGCATCTGCACATCCTGAAGAAAATAAACAGTTGCTTATCAGGACTAAAATGATTAACTAAAAAAAAAAAAGCAGAAAGCTTTACAAACTTACCTTTACAAACAGCTTCTTTCCTCCAGAATTCACAAAATAAACTCCTATTTTTGTTTCACCTGTTTGAAGAAAAACAGAAAATTAGCAACAATGGCTCATGTACATTGTACCAGTACAGTTTTAAATTAACTTGTCAATGAAAATAGTTTGAATTGCTTATATCTTATATTTGTTTTGTACAGATGTCAGTGTGTGAGCAGTTGGCCAAATGAACGTCACATCTCACAGTTCAAACCTGGCGGTAACATTATGTCCTGATTATCAGACTGGACTATTGTAATGGTCTTCTGACAAGAATCCCGCAAAAGATCATCAAACAGCTACAGCTGGTTCAGAACGCTGCAGCTCAGGTCTTAACCAGAACAAAGAGGTCAGAGCACATTACTCCAGTTTTAAAGTCTTTACTCTGGCTCCCAGTCAGCCTCAGAATAGACTTTAAAGTTCTGCTGCTGGTGTATAAATCTGTGAATGGGTTTGGTCCAGAATACATCAGTGAGATGTTAGTCAGGTATGAACCCAGCAGGTCTCTCAGATCTATGGACACAGGTCAGATAGTGGAGCCCAGCGCTCACAGTAAACATGGTGATGCTGCTTTTAGTTGTTATGCTGCAAAGAAGTGGAACAAACTGCCAGCAAAGCTGAAGTCAGCATCAGATGTGAACATTTTTAAATTAAAGTTAAAGGCACTATTTTTCTCTACTGCGTATGATTGAGAGAGAGATTTTTGGTCATGTTGTTGATGTCATGTGTTTGTTGATGATTTTACTGATGATTTTAAATCTTCTTATTGATTTTAAGCTCTTGAATGTATCATGTAAAGCACATCGAGTTGCCTTGTGTATGAAATGCACTATACAAATAAATTTGCCTTGCCCCCCAACTATTAGTGAAAAGGACCTGACCTTTACTTGGTGTCACAACAAACTAACCAAACCATTTGACATTAATGATGTTCAATCTAATGTTGTTATGATTTCTAAATCATTTCAAACAGGGCTGAAAATGCACAGACACTTTTCCACAAGCAAACATTATTTATGAAAGAAACGTCAAACACAGTGACTGTGGAAAACCATCTTGCATTCCCACATTGAACAGACTCCTAATGCGAGTAGTCCCGGACACCCACCTAAGGCAGCCTGCTCAGCACTGGGGGCTACCAGTAGTACCAGAATGTGCTCAATAATGTATGGTTTGAGCTTGTCCAGGTCAGCTGGCCGGTCACCGCGCGCTGACAGATTGAACTGCAGAATGAGGCGCTCCTTGCTCTGGAAGCAGGACCCCTGAGATAAGACAAGAGAAGTAAAAAAACAGTCACGTTCCTGTTTTAGAACATGGGGAAGCACGGAAACCAGGTGCGGATTGAAAATAAAGAAACTTTAGCACAGACAAGGGTTGGGGTCACTAATTGTAATCATGTCATTCATAATTACTTACAATTATGGCGTAATTATAATTGTAATTGAAAAGATCTTTTGCTGTTGTGATCATAATTGAATTGTAATTGAGTTCAGATAATTGACTTTGTAACTGTAATTAGTATGAAAATTCTATAAAAACTGTCAATTACAATGTAATTAAACACAAACCGGTGGAACCATGTTACAGTTCTAAGGCTTACGCATACGTAGTTAACAATTAATAAAATATGTTTAATATCAACTTTTCCCACTACCTGTCTCAGGTTTTCTTTAGGATCATATTACCATTAAAAATATATAACTCTGGTACATTGACAGAAAAAAGGCTCAGACAACCACACCAAAAATATTAATACCATAATTTTAATTGAATAGGATGCCTGACAAGGTAACCAAGAGATAAGATGCAAAATAGACGACAGATAATATTTGTTAGTGTACTTTACAGCTGATTTAACGGTCAAAACCAATCCATCACAGGAGATGCTAGGAGAAAGCTAACACAAGTGGAAAGTTACATTTTATGGGGTTTCAGGCTCAGTAATTGTGAATCATTGTAACTGAACTTTAGTAATTGAGAACGTAATTGTAATGTAAAACTAATAATTGTAGTGAGGAAATGGCGGTCACTGTAATCATAGCTAAGTTGTAATTGAACATGGATAACTGAAGATGTAATTGAAAAATGTAATTGAACCAAACCCCAGCACACACCATGTGGTAAGAAACACATTGAATACCGGCTTTATCCAAACTGTTTTCTTTCCTGCTAAATATTATATAAAAAGCACAATGTATGCTGTATATTTGACTATTCATGGGATGAAAATTCTGTACAATTCCACTAAACACAATCCAAATTATCTCTGGAAGAAAGTTTAAATGTACTTAAAAGTTCTGCTGTTCTTTAAGATTTAAAAAAAAAAGAAAGAAAATAATAATACAGCATCCTCTACAGCTCTAGAAAACTAATTGTAACTTTCACAAAGTTTTTTAAAGGATGTTCACAAATAAAGATAATATGGAAAAGTAAGGTTTTAAAGAGAACAGCCATCCCCTTTGTTTGTGGTAATAAGGAAAACTGTCTCAAGATCTTGGCCTGTGTCTCATTTCATTTTCACTTTAAAAAAAAAAAAACACCTTGTGAAGTGTGGACTTTTTAATCTTCTCTACTAACCCTCCTCCCCTTTCTATCTTTTATGTCCACCCGGTGGCTAACACCCTCTTGAAGCTGACATCGGGCCGCGAGAGTGCAAATCTCCCTGTAAAACCAGGTTTGCACAGAGGGGGAATCACCACTTGACAAGCTGCAGATAGACACCCTGGCCTGGAGCCACCGGGGGCTCTAAGCCTGCAACAGCAAAACTAATCCCCTGAAAGTGAGACTACTGAGAACTTCTCCTAAGGCACAGAGGCCATTTCTCTGTTGTCTTTGAGATATTAAGGTGAAATAAGTAGCAGGTATTTGCAGAAGTGAAAGTAATGGATTACAAGTATTGACGTTACTGTAACTGAGTTGCTTTTATGGAAAGCTGTACTTTGAGTATATTTCTAAATGAGTAATTTTACTTGTACTTAATAAGGGTGTGCCAAAATATCGATATGACGATATGTTGCAAGGTTTCGTCTTGCGGTACGTTGTCAATTCACAGGCACCAAATACCGACAATAAATTAATTATTTTTTCCTTTATTACACAAGGTAAGTATAGTGCCCTATAAAATCCGCGTGAACAGAATTGCAGACAGAATCAAATGGACAGAATCGGCATGAAATGAGTCACCGTGAAGCAAGGAACATTTTTTTCATGGGGAAGTGTTTCTGGGGAGCACTGATTAGATGCACCGCCCTCCCTCTCCCGTCATGGCTGCATTAAACACCGCCTAAACCACCTGAAACCCCGTCTAAAATGCCAAAAAAAACTACGCAAACCATCACTGACTCCTAAATACAGAGCCCACCAGAGCCTGCCTAACTTTAATGTGCCTGTGAAACTCCGTCCGTTTCTCGTGTAGAGCAGCAGCGCTCTGAGCAGCTTCACCTGCTCAGAACATTTGAACATCTCATCAGAGCTACAGAAGATCCGTGGGAAAAGTTGTGTGTTGTTGTGGACGAGACCATCGATGCCAGGGTAATGCACTGACTGGAATGTTTATTTTTCATATGCAGTGAAATGTTCCAGTTTTCATAAAACAAGTTCATTCTGCTTGTTAAGCAGCACTGATATGTCCATGTTTACAGAGAAGTTGATAATACTAGCACTGAAATGACTATTTTCTGCATTCATTTTGGTTTTAATGATTTAAAGTTTATTTATACAATATTTTGGTGAAGGAATATTTTGTATCAGTCTTCCCTTACAAAATAAAGACTTACACTGACTTACACTTACACAACTAGTCACATGTCCTTGTGTTATGTTTGTGTTAAGAAGAGCCACTGTGCAGTATACGCTTAGTTTTACTTGGTTATTATTCATGTGAAACTGATTGACAATGTTTTGTAATTCTTGTGAAATAGATTCAGTTCAGTAGATAAACTCAGATTTTCTTCAGTGACACAGATATCAAAACGTATCGTAGATTAAGTTTCCCACGATATATCGATTATCGCGTTAATATCATTATCGTGGAAAAAAATGAATAAAACAAAATAAAAAATCATGATATATTGTATCGCGAGATACCTAGTGATATCCTGCCCTAGTACTCAAATACATTTTGCAAGAAGTAATTTGTTACATTTCTATACCCAACCGTTAAATTTTTTTTTGTTTTAAAATGATCAACACACATTGTGAAACTACAAAAATGTAAATGACCAGATAATCAAATGCTTCACATCAGAGCCGACTAATCAGATTAAACGTAATGTACTAAATGTACCAAAACAGCATGAAAGCTGGTTATTTTCTCAGGTTTAGAGTTCATAAATGTAGCTATACTTAAAGCCTGAGAATTTTTTCGTATTTGGAATTGAATTCAATTAGTGTTATTTTATTTAAAAAAAAGAACTGTACATTTTGACAAACCTTTTATTTTATGCTTTGTGGAAAATAAATTAAGTTCCAATTGTGCAAGATTGTGTCTCTGCCTTGTTAAGATTTATTACCAAAACATAAACATGGGGGGTGAAAGTAACGAGTACTTTGACTTTCAGTACTATTTACTTGAGCTAATTTTTACTTGTACTTGAGTATTTTATGTAAGACTTATTTACTGACTTACATGAAAATCTTTTATTTGGACTATGATATTATATGATGTATATGGGGAATCTATATTGGTTTGCATTTTAATGAAAGGAATAATTAAATAATTTCTATCAAGTAGCAGTACTTCTACTTGAGTAGGATATATCAGTACTCTTTACACATCTGGGTATTTGTCTTGGAAAGGAGCTGAATTTCGTAGTTTGGACAATCACGCAAGAGAGTGCAAGAGTGTCTCCAGACTGCGTAATACTGCGTGATGAGAGAATTGGGTCCCTGCAGCCGACTCTTACATCCGACGCTGGAGGGACATTGGCGTCAATTAAAGAGTCTCTTGAGAAAGCAATCGAGTCTGGCAAGAGATCTCACCCTCCTTGGGGGTGCTGGGAAAAAACAGAAGGTGCTCGGATGACAAGGCCAGCTGTCGGTGCAATTTTTTTTTGGCTAGCCGCCTGCTCCAAAGAAGTTATCTTTATGAATGTATGTTTGGATGTGACTGAGCAGTAACAAACCAGGAAGCATTCCATGTCTGTCATCACAATAACTGTTTCCCCTTGAAATTTCACTCTACTAATCCAACCAGTCTAATTGTGTTTTATTAAGTTTGCTATTTATTTTTCTGTGTTTGATATAGTTCAAGAACTACACAGGTTTAAACATCATATTTAAAGATTCTAATAAATACAGCACAGCTTTTCTATATGTTCAAACGCCATTTCATTACAAAGCTGCTACTGTCATTACCATTCTACTCTGGCCCGTGTCACATTTGTATATGTAGAATTTGATTTATAAAAAAATCATATCTGTAGGGAAAAGATAAAGTGGCAGAAGACTTACCTGAGGATTGTTTAACAAACTCTTCGGTAAGCTGCACTCCAGCAGTAAACCCAGTATAGTGATGTTGGAGGCATCTTCCTACAGTGGGGTGAAAAAAAACAAACAATCAGCATCAGGGCCGGGACAATGTGTCAATGTAATCGATAATGTCGGCGCAAAATGTGCGCGCCGATGCGCCGTCGGACCAACACAAAGATGGCGGAGCCGGAGAATATTTGATGTGAGTGGGTCCTCCGACTTTCAAAAGTGCGAAGGTAGCTGTTCCCCATAACCCTTGTCCTTTATCCCGGGTGTGACTGGACGGCAGCGCGTCAACGGGACAAGGAGGAAACACCCGCCATGACATCAGCGGCAGGAGATGTCAAGAGCAGCCGCACGCGTGCACACGCGATGAAAGAACAAATCTACATACCACTAATCCTAGTAGTCCATCCTGATTTGTAAATTAAACACAATGTATGTTTGCTATACACATAGGCATCTATTGGAGGGTTGAACAGCAATAAACATATACTGCAATGTTAAGGAATTCATGTTTTTTTCATTTTAGATATGTAAATCAACATGTATAAATTATTTTTAGTCAATTAATGGGGAGATAATCGAATCAAACTGGAAAAATTAATTGTTAGATTAATAGATGCATCGATAAAAAATAACTGCAAGATTAATGAAAAATAATCGTTTATCTAAGCCCTAATACAGGATTCACTTTTATTGTACAAAAAATTACTGCAGAGAGTCAGTCCTTTAAATAGGGCAGATTTCCTCATTGTGATACACATCTCCTCAACAAAGGCTTCCTCATTCCTGGGACTCGAGAGCCGCTGTCTGTCTTGCTTTGAATGTCTTAGTTTTAAAACACCTGAATGTGTGATAACGTAATGGCGCCTGATTTCACATTGTTAAGACTGGTGTGTGTTATGTTTAAAATATGCAGAATTCTACCCTTTCTGTACATCTTTTTGTACCTCTTTGCTGCTGCCAGATGATAAGATGAATAAAGGAACCCTCTAGCTTTAACTTGAACACATTGTTTAAACTTGTAGAAGCACAAGGAGCATGTGAAGAAAAATGAACACAAATATTCTGAGCAGACTCAGTGACTGCTGGGAGCTAAAGTCTGTCTGCACACACCCAAACTAAGATATTGCAACTGCAGCATTACTTCCTGTTGTAAAAGCAATCACTCCTTTTATGGAGGAGATGCTTCAATTCCACTGCTCTATTCTAAAGTGTGCATTAGTTCCTCATTGGGTAGGCTTTTATCAAATCGAAAGTTTACTATTTCAAAACAATACTCTCTCTTGATAATTGGATCACATCACGGCGTGTACACGGACTCACAAAACAACCAAACTAATATACAAATGTTCAGTGTATCATAACACTCTTCTGTGTTTTAGCGAGCAGTAAACAAATGGAAAAGCATACCTGAGTTTGTGTCAGCTTAATGCTCTGGATGTGAGGGAATACTACCACGTTATCCTTTCTTTGGACAGAGTTATAACGATCCTGGTGACCTCCCACACCAAATACCTACAAACACACACATTTACAGTCATTTAAAGAATATAAAACATGAGGTCTTTACCAGAGCCAGGATTTAAAACTACATGCAAAGTGTGCCGCTGCATAGGCCTGTGGTTTAGTTTCAAACAAAACCTCCCCTTTGCAGATAACAAACCATATGTTAAAAATAGATATATGGAAACTTATCAGCCTCATCATTCAGGCTCACAGGAACAAGATGAAGAAAACTAAAATGTCAAATCTAGCTTTATCAATCCTTTAAATCTTCATCTATATAGGACTTTTCATACATGGAAAAGAGACAAACAGCTTGGCAGGAAACCTACATGTTAATGTAACTTGTGGTTGTTTGAATTCAAGCTGGTAAAACTGCAAACACATGACATCATTCAGGTCTGATTTAGGACATTGGTTTATGTAAACTAGTAAAAAAGACAAAAATAGAGGTAATGAGACCATCATGTGCTTACACAGACATGTGGTTAGAAAGAAGAGCAAAGATATGAGAGTGTGTTTTTTGCATACTTACTTGGTATGACAGCAGCCCATGGGCTGATGTGTTTATAAATAACGTATTTTCTACATTGCCCTCCTCAAATGGGAGGTAAATTAGTTTAAAAGATGCCTTCCCCCTGGGCGGGATCTCCTTGGAAAGAGAGAAAACAATATGCAAGTCAAACAAAAACATTATATATATATATATATATATATATAAACACAATTCCATCTAATCACTTGTTACTGCAGCTTTAACGGGAGACATATGTTGTGTGGACTTACTCTTTTGTGAAAGGAAGGTATGTAAAAATGTCTGCTGGATGTAAACATTGACAGCAGAGTCACAGGAACCGCCTGGCTGGGGTTGTGTATATATATGGTTTCAGCTCTTGGCAGCCCCAGCGGCCTGAGAAGAGACACAGAGGTTCTAAAACAGTATTCTCCACCGAGGCTGCTCAATACAATCCAGGACAAGTGGGTCCCTTCGCTCTGTTAGCCCCCTGACTAGTCTCAGCTAAAGTGAGGGGTTTGTCTTCTTAGGTTGAAGTTTATTCCTGACCAAAGTTTATGGCCAAGACAAATGTGCCCCCAAAGCCACCGTAACATAATGTAAAAAATAAGGCAAATTTTATTTAATTTTTATTTGCAGCTCATTTTCACTTATTCTGGTTTGTATCAATGATGAGATCGATTTCACAATATATCATGATTTTTTTGGGTGCCGATTTTAAATCAATTAATTTATTTTTAAAAAATCAATTTTTTATTTTTTTCTTCCTTCTGATACTTAATATTTTTATGTATTTGTGCAACATTTCAGTGGTGGTTACAATGCTTTCAATGGTTACTTGATGCACTTGATTTTATGATGGCAGTGTGTAATACCTGCAATATTTATGTATGTACAGACATTTTATTTTCATATAATCTGTTCACATCAGTGTTTAAACTGATACAATAGGATAAATTATTTTTTTATTATGTTTGTGCATTATCAGTAACTCAGGGTCATTTATCCTTTATGTTCTCACTTACAGTTGTTACAATGCCATCATTATGTTGTCATGGTTACTTTGAGACTTCTACACAGTAGTTTCAGTGAAAAGAAACTTGTTGCAATTTATTTTATGATGGCAGTGTGTAATGCTGTATTTTCTTTTTTCAGTGAAATTGTGCAAAAACATTATTAATAAATAATACATAGAATGTTATGAAGCAAATAGTTTTGACTCAATTTGTCCTCTGAATGATTAATATCTTCTGATGAACATATACAGCAACTTGATTTTTCATCTCTACATTTAATTTTGATATTAACTGGGTAGAATATCGCAATAATATCGTATCGTGACCCAAGTATCGTGATACGTATCGTATTGCAACATCCTTGCCAATAATACTCACCCCTATTTATTAGTCGCACAAGGAACCATCTTGTGACTGATGCGTGTTAGATAACGCTTTATTTGATTATAATCTTACTTCCACAGCTCTAGAAATTACTGCAACAAATTATTATTTGATATGATTTGCCTGTAATGCGTATATTTTCTAAAAAGGTAGTAAGTTATGGGAACCTACAATTTACATATGCATTGCCAATGCATACCATACTATTCTATTACAACGAAACCTAAGAGCGTCGCATGACTACATGCACAGATAGGACCAGAAAGAAATCCCTCAATAGTTATTGTCGATCAACAATCTTGATTTATTTTTCATTCTTCTTGATATATTTTTTAATTCATTTTAGTACAAACTAATAATCTCAACAGGTTTTTTTTTTCCTTCTTGTCTTTTATAAAATATACATTTTGGAAAATGCTGCATAAGCATGACTGACAGTACTCTTCTAAAAACCCTTAATTATGGCAACGCTTAATAGAGTGTAATATTGAAGCTCTGACATATTTATATACATTATATTTCTTTCTTTTCAACTTACTATCATGGAATCAAGTTTTTAATTTTCAGAAATGTATATGTGGCAAAAACACCAACCAGAGAACATATACATAACCAACACCTGAATGGCATCTCAATTTCTGTTCCCAAACAGGTTTCCAACCACTGCTGGGACTTTCATGGATAACTTTCCCACTTTTGTGATAAAATATACATAGTTCACAACATGACTGGGCAGAGGGAATGCTGTTTAATCACATCAGTACATCTGCTGCTCCGTTGTGGAGTATGAAAGCAGACATTGGCGTTCCCAACCCTTTAGGCCGGGGTCGCCTCTCTCCCACTTGTCTGAAAACAAACTTATTGCCAAACATGGATATCCTGCCTGTTTTCTCAGGATGAAGAAGTGCCCAGTTTATTAAAGTCATTCTCTGTGGAATTCATGAGTAGTTACACTATTGGGGTTTTCTTTAAATACGTAAAGCGTGAGGTTCTAAAACAAGAGTCATTTCGGCCCTTTAGAGCAAGAGTGTTTGTCGAAACATGTAAAAAAAAAAAAAGTGAAAGCAGCACTTACTGCAACCCAAACTCCAACACTGGAGGCTGAAAATTTAAGGGTTTCCCACTCTCCCGTGCATACGTAGAAGAGCTGTTGGAAGAAGAGAAAAAAACTTCAGGTCAGGATGGCTATAGGTTTCAATTCAACTTTATTTAAAACAACAACAAAAACCTAACAGCTGTAAGCTTGGGCGGTATCCAAATGTCGATACAGTCAAACCTCTTCCCTATTTTACTGCGGTATACGGCATTACCGTAACTAATTAAAAATTATGACGTAAGGCTGAGACAGCACCACCAAACTTTTGACTTGTGCCGTCACCATTCTGAATACCAAACACAGGTCAGATTTTTTGTTTGTCCATCTCATATTACTATTTAAAATGTGATCTGTATGATCAGACTCCAATGTGACCCGCATGCGCATTGACGCGTTTGTCTCAGTTTTTGTGCAGTGGAGCCACAGAATGAATGAGCAGGTGGAGGAGGACAACGAGAAAGACAAAGAGAGACAAATATTTTGTTTTGGCGTTTTTGTGGTGCCGATTTGCTTTAACCACAGACCACTTATGATATGAATCTCATTCAACCTTTGATCAGAACGTGACAAAGCAAAAATGAAACCTACAGCTCTGACAAACATCAGGTATTTATATCAGAGCCCGACCTGAAACCGACAATTAAAACCGAGTTTTTCCTCATACAAATGATGTATTTACGTTTGTTTTAGTGGTAAGCCTGCTTTTATTAATAAAATGTAAGTGTCAACAGCAAATCAGCGCAAGGGGAAACAATCGCACATCAAATACAGGTGCGTAGTGTACCCACGGCGCCAGAGACAGCAGTAGATCTATTTACATAATCCACTTATCAAATCTAAGAATAATCCATGTTCTTGTGCAGTAAAAGGATTGATTCAATAGTGGATGCTTGTGCTTCAGGCCTGTCTTAATTCGTTCCCTCTTGCTCCGATCAGAGCAGTCACTGACAGCGCACCACTTTGTTTTTTCTTTTTTTCATTCTTATGCATACACAGCTGTTGCTGGACATAGAATCATGTTTAGGCATTAAATGAATTATGTTTGATATTTAATTCATATCACCTATATAAGTGCATTGCATTTTTTAAATGGTGTTTAAACTGATACCGTTACTATTTTATGACACCGCGGTATACGTTATTACCGTATTACCGCCAAAGCCTACACAGTTGTATAAAGTAAAAAAAAAAAAAACAATTACCATATTCTGATTTAGTGTCTATGTTATTTTGTAAAGTTTGTCTCAGTTTCAATGGCAAATGATGAACTTTCAGTATTTTTGACTATTATGCAGACTTCAATCTATCAATTGAATTTCCTAAAACCTGTCATAATAACACAGGAAAATCTGCTGTTATAGGTTTTTTTTTATCCAGGATCATTGAGACAGATCAAAGGAGTATTTATTCATTTTTTTTTTTAATCATCACTCGATTCAACACCATCACAGCATCCGGGCAACAAATGATGCACACACCTGACTTGAGCTTATTTCATGGAAAAAGGATGAAGTGTAGGAAATCACAGGCTGTGTTACCATTGGTGACGGTAAGACACCTGCATCACGACTTGTGCTAACGAGCTCTGGGAGCTGGTGCCCTGGCGCTGTGAACCAACACGTGAATCAAATCTATGTACCTTATTAAACGTCTAATAATGAGGTTTATTTAAGATATTAATTCACAGATTATCAAAAGAATTTGTGATGGAGAAGAAATGACCATTTATTATGTGGTAACAAAAGCCTCCTTTGCCTAGTGAAAGTTTTTCTAACATATTGTGAAAATTAAAACATCGATCATTACGTTTGTCAACTGCATACTCTGTAATGAAACTCAGTTGTGTTTGGACAGTTTTTACATTTATATCACAACAAATATAAAGTTCCATGTCATGAGCAATAATGCCTAGTGGCATTTTTTAGCATTTGGGTTTCTCGTGGAAAACCTTTACTTGAGAGAATGTAAAAGGATTATGTCCTTAAGCCACCCCTAAAATCATAAACTAAAGAGCACGAGGTGAACAAACCAGAAATACAACAGTAGATCTGCAGATCTCTGTTTGTGTTTATTGCATAGTGGGAATTTATAAACTTGACATCATGCAGTTTAAAAATCAATGATTGATTTTAAACTCAGGCAAAGACGCACAGCAGCAGCAATGCTTAGCGTAGCTTAGACTAAAGAACTGAAACTAATTAAAAACACACTGCTTATAAACTTGTGTTGGAGTTGATGGTTCATTACTTCTACTTTCTATTGAAGTCATATGTATCTACAAAAACTTGATTTACTTGATGTTTTTTTAAACTTCAAGATGACGTGATTATGTTTACACAATGCAATAACAATCCTTACAGAGGCAGGGCTCACCCTGTGCCACCACTACTGCTTTGGGTTGTAACCTCTTATGTAATAAGCAGGTAAACGTAATAAATACCAAGGCTTTGTTAAGCTGACAGAATACTAAACTAAAGAGATAAGAACTTATAAGTGGTTCTCTTCCAAGGATCCTTTATCAGTTTTATCATGTTAAATAAATGTAATCTCATCTCTAGTCACAGCCCAAAGTCTGTGATGGGTGAGCAGATTGTGTTTGCCGGTGTAGTTTTATATACAGATAATAGGGATGTCCCCATACAACCTTTTCCACTTCTGATATGATACCGCGTCCTTCAGTATTGGCTGGTACAAAGCCGAGCTCTGCTCAGCTACATGTAGCGTCCCCAGTAAGCCTTGCAGTGACGGTTTGAGGGCTCACATCCCTCTTCGGGAAGCAGGTGCTCATGCTGCTGCGCCTAGAAAATGGGTGCTCATGCGTGCCCGTTGGCCGTTAAAAGCACTTGCAGCAACGGTCTAAGCATCCAACACAAACCCCCTAAAAATTAAGTGTTTCTTCAGAATTGATCAAATATGAGTGGAAAGTCTGCACATTAATTTCTTGTTTTAACAACATCTTTATGTAAAACCACAAACACACCAGCAGTCCATTGCTTTGCTGTAAGGTGAGGAAAAGATTGTACAACTATATACATCTGTTTAAATGTTCAAATATTAATTGAAGTGCACGTGTTTGCCAAGACTTGAGAAATCGTTTTTTTTTTTTACTGTTTTGAAGGTATGGGGTTTTATATTTGTGTTTCTTTCTTAACACATACAGGGTCTATTTCATTGTTTTTGGTTGTGAAGAAACTAGAAGAAACTAGACTATAACTGAAATATTGCTGATGACACAGTTTTTACTAAAACCAAGTTGCATTTTAGTCAAAACTAAATTGACTAAAGCTGACTCAAAATGAACAGTGGTGGAAACAAAGCTGTGGTAACAGCTTCACATGCATATCTGTGGTGAGGAAATGAAAACTGTTCATCACATCTCCACACAGTCAACACACAACTGAAACGCTTATCTCTCAATGACACTGACTAACGTGTGTGCGTTTGTGTGTGGGAGGTCGGCAGTACACACTAGCTCTAAGAGAATAAAAAATGTAACTCTTTCGCTCTCTCAGCTACAGCACCAACACAGTCACAGACTAACAAACAAGCATGCATTAATATGAGAGACTTAGCCACTTTACAAATATTAATAACCTGTGTGTTCCCTGAGAATCACTAGCAGCCCCAGCACTGAGCTGTAGTCTGTTTTACCACCACAGTTACAAAAATAACATGTTATGTTTGATGGTATTTGATCCCCTGGATCCAGCTCAAATAAAGTGGGTGCAAGCAGTGACCCCAGCTCTGCTCCAGAGGAGAGGGTGGAAGCAGAAGGTGGTTCAGGTAGATGTTGGAAAAGCAAGAGAACTAAAGTGAAATTAAAACCATATTCCACAGCTTGACTCACCAAGCTGAGATTAGAACATTTGAGTACACAAGATATTTTTAAAAAAAGTGAAAATGAAAGTAGAGACCATATTGACACAAGATTAGAGACAGCTACAGGTATCATTAACGTCTATATCTGCTGCCTGCTGAGCTCCTCAGGCTGGGGACGAGTGATGGCAGGACTGGTTAGTGCCTGATAACCCAGGCACGAGATGCCTAGCAGCCCACAGCCCCAGAGATCATAAGGTCAACAATAGGGCAAAGGCTCGTATACAGAAAAGGACAAGTGAATACTGGCAACATTTATACTAGCATTTTCATTTTCTTTGCATAAAAAAGGCACATCTCAGTTGATGTTTTGCATGAACTGATCTAAATGCACATTATGCCGCCAGCTTTCTGCTCATTTGGAGGCGTACATCCTTAAAGTGACCCCACATGACTTTCAGATTGTATTGACCAGCTGTTAACCCTCCCTGTTCCATTTACTGCTAAGCAAATACCTAAAGGTGATACTATTTGCTTAAGTGAAAATAGGTTGCTGCTGGGCCACAACAAAGGCACAGCCAGCGTTTAGGTTGAACTTGTTAAGCCATTTCCTATATGTATTCAGTACAGTTTAGTGTTATAAAACTACAAAAACAACTGTGCTCATTTCATATTCGAGTAATAGATTAAAGTCAGCTGATTGTCAGCTCATTGAAGCCAAAGACTACGAGGCTCACAATCAGGAGTTCAAAAACATTGAATGGTCAATGAAGTATCCCAGCATACATTGCAGTTTTATACTTTACACAGAACTAATTGTTATTGTTATTGGGTTTAAATTTTGGCTCTGTATTTTTAATAACTGCTTGTATATTCTAAGCATAGCCAGTTTTATGGTTTACAGTTGAGTATTGTGCTTCAGAGCTGTAAATCTTTGGAAATTCCTATCATTTTAACACGGCTCGAGCGGGTGTTTCGATTAGCACAAGAAAGACACACAAATGGATGCTGAGGAGGTGAATCGAAGGCTGACCTCAGACACATTAATAAATTATGTAAAAAAATTTTAAAAAAAAAACCACAAATGTTTTGTTATGAAGCTGTGTGCTGTCAAATATGCACATACTGTACGTAGAGAGCAGCTCCCAGACTTGTGTGTGTTACAGCAGTGTTATTAATTTTCCACTCCCGTTCTAAAACAGTGTATCTGAACATGTTACAGCAGATATGAGCAACTTTTATCATCACAAAAATGGGATTGTCTGATCCGAGGGCAACAGCATCAACATTCATGTCACCATTTAAAATACTGACCAATCTGAACAAGAATACAGGAAATAACAAAGGATTAATATGCGTTTATGTTTTTGTTTTGTGTATTTTTAGAGTAATTGTGTCATTTTGCATATTATTTCTCAATTTGTGTGTTTAGTGTGGTTGTGTGTGTTTTTGGAGTCATTTTATGTATTTCTGTTGCTGTTTTGCATGATTTTTCATTTTGTGTATTTTTGTTGTTGTGCATATTTACCGTTATTTTTTGTAGTCATCTTGTGAGTTTTTGGAGTACTTCTGATTATTTTAGTTGTCTTCATCTTTTGTGCATCTTTGTCGTCTTTTGTGCATCTTTGTCGTCATTTGTTACTAAAGGAGTAACAATTCATCCATTAAATCGATGAATAGATTTATAATCCTACGACCCAACTACATCAATCTGTGATCGGCAAGTTGACCTTCCGGATGACATTTATCGATCTAAAATCGTTTTAAAGGGTTATCAATCAACTGTATCGAGACAAGGAAATAACTCATTAGATTTAAGCATGGCAGACTTTACATGGATGCGCTTTAAAAGCGTTTTTAAAAATAAAGATGTTGTGGGCAACTCCGTCAGCTGTCTGTGATGTCACGCAGAGCGCAACAGCAGATAGCAAACCACGGAGAAGCCGCGAGTGAGAAATTAATCAATAATCCACCTTTGGGATCCAGTGTGGAAACACTTTGGCTTAAACACAGACAGAGATATTCTAAAGGAGTGTGTTCAGGCCCTTCTGGTAGCATTCACTTCAGCAGCAGCAGCACATGTAGCATTAGCTTATTAGCATTAGGTCTGCAGAAGCCTTGAGACTCACCATCAAGTTAAGAGGAAAAGTATCAGGTTTAACCACTGCTTATTTAACCTGAACAGATTTGGTTGCACTTCATTGTTGATATTAATATTGTATTATTTTTATGTTGAAAAAACAAGCAGAAGAGTCAAGTAAACCTAATCTATTCGTATTCATTGAAAATGTGAGCAGAAAAAAATAAGATCCCTTTTAATTTAAACTGGTGTTGGTTAGACTTCATTCAAATAAAAGATGAATAAATTTGCCATTAAATTTTGTATACTTTTTTGTTTATGTCCATAATTAATTTATAGATGATTCCCTTAAACGAAACATCAGGAATCTAGGAAACCTCACCTGTACTGTAAAGTATCGAGGTATTTATTTCACAGTCACACTTGTTTAATTATTATTTTGGATAAAAAGTTACTGAATCGTTTCGGATCAAATCGTTCTAAGTTAATCAAAATCTTACTTGAATCGAATCGGCAACAGCGAATCGTGATTCGAATCGTTGCTAAAATGAATCGTTACACCCCTAGTTATTACGTGGTTTTACTTTGGGGCCAGACAAAATGAGTTGCCTATGACTGTGTCACAGTATATAGCAAGTCTTGACTCACTTTTAGCATCGTTTCTGCAGTCTGTTTAATACAGGATTTCAAGTGAATAGAAAAAGTATTAGTAGTTTAGATTATAAATTATATTATAGATAATACATGGCAACACAATGTGACAAAGATGAAGTTTTCAGTTTCCCAGCAGATGCCAACACTACAGACAGACGAGCATTCCTCCTCTGACTGAAACATACAGTTTCCAAAATATTCTCTACAGAAAGAAAAACAGCTGAGGAAGTCAGACCACCCGCCCCCCCTTTTTCTTTCAAGGAGTTCTAAAATTAGTCAGGTATTCAGTTCTGTGCCTGTCAATGCACGCCCCCCCCCCACCCCTTCTCTAACTCTCTGTGTCACACGCCCCTTCACTCACTATCATAAACACTGTGGCCCGCATGTGGAAGAGAACCTTGTAAAAGCCTTTTCACACTTGCATGCTACCACGCCATTCAGAAATGTTTTATTTGCCATGTACAGTTTTGAGGACAGTACAAGGAATTTGACTTGGTGGTTGGTGCACAAAACAAGCAACAAAAAGAAATAAAAGAAATAAAAGAAATAAAAACAACACAACAAAGAACAACCCAGCAACAATAATAATAATAATAATAATGATAAATATAAAGGATGAGGGATAAATAAAGGATAGATAGAGAATAAAGGATAAATAGGATAAATATAAATATAAATATATAATTATATTTATCCTATTTATCCTTTCGTCTATTCAAGTCCAAAACACACGTCATCTTTGGAGTAATGCATCAGGTTGTATATTCCATTTTGTAGAGCCCATTGGATGTTGGCCTTACACCTTTTTTTATGAAAAACATTACTCTTTACTCAAGTAGTAAAGATTTCCATCCAGCTGGGCATCTACCAGACTGGTCTTACAGCTTAATTCCACTCCACAAAAAAAAAAAAAAGAGAGTCTTCTGTATGGTGCAATATCTGTGTTGGTTTGTCAAATACTTTGAGGCTTTGGGGAAAAACTGCCTATTTTTCCTCATGTGCCACTATTGTAAGAAAAAAAAAAAATCATCTTTCAACACTCTGAAATTGCTTTGCGTTTGTGTTACACTTTCTGTCAAATGATGTAACTAGTAAACTAAAATGGTTCAGAGAATGTTTCACACTCCCCCCCACCCGTGTATCTGTCAGTTATTGGTTTGTAATACCATCACAAATGTGTGAAGAGAAAAAAAAAAGGCAACTGAAGATTTCTGGAACAAAAAAAGAGAGACATTCTCACCTGTCCTTTAGAGGAAGACTATCTTTTCTTCGCTCTTTGTCCACCTGAAAATGAAAATACAGAATGTTTAGTATGCTTAAAAGACAAAAAGAAAGAGAGAAATCTGAACTGTCAGACATTTGAATATACTTAGTGTATGTCCTGAGTTCTTTAATTGCCTTCTGGCCATCTTTTCCTTGTGTTCACGGATGTGATTTTATTTAATTTTTTATTCCGTTATGTTGTAAATGTTGGTTTGCTTTGTGCTCTTTTTTATTTCTATTTTGCTTTCCTGTCACAACACTATGAATGTGTGAATGGTTGTGATTGTGGTATGAATGTATGGTGGAGTGGTTAGTGTGGGATGGGTTGCTAGAAGCCTGTTTTGTTATCTTATTCTGTAAACAAAAAAAATAAATAAAAATAACAAGGGGGACCAGATGAAATTTTCACACGCACACACTGAAAAAATACTCACATATGTGAGCAATGTGGTCGCAGTCTCGAGCCCTGCTTTCTGAAAAAATTGACTATTATTTCTAAAAAAAAGACTGAATTTTAAAAAAGTGAAGTAAAAAACACAAAATTTGAAAAAAATAAATAAAAGGCGTATGCATTTAAATGTATAAAATATTTTGAAAAATTGTAAACTGAATCGCAATATCTGTCAGAAAATCTGCAATAAGGTTTTTTGTCGAAATTGTGCAGCCCTAAGCCATGGAAGATCCCATTCAATTATGGAGGGGGATTCGGATAAATACATCTCTTATCATAGGACTGGGCAATATATCAAGATTAAAGATATCGAGTTTTCCATTTTGAAGATATAGAACATTTTATTTTGCATATATCGATATATTTTTTTTATAGCTTATTTTGGATTAAAATACTTGTTTTAGGAGTCGCAGCTTTCACTACTTCTCAGAACAACATGAAAAGCACAGTTGGAGAGATTTATTATCATAAGCCAGACCTTCCCCTAAACAAGTCATACTACAGAACTCACTCACACATGCTGTCCGTTACAGGAGAAAAACCCAAATATGGCACATAAAGTGCAGCTGTTTGTAAATAAATGTGCCTGTGTGCATTTTGCATCAGTAAATTTAATCTAGAATTGTCTTTCTGGTCAGACCTTTGAGTTAAAAATATCAAGATTTAAACCATATATCATTATTTTGAGAAAAAAAAATCGAGATATGAATTTTCGTCCATATTGCCCAGCCCTATCTCATCATAGGTGAAATTAAAAAATTAGGTTGGGTTGGTTCTTTAATTATCCCGCTGAGTTCCATCCAGATCGTGCATGTCGTCGTTATTTTTCCAAAAAATGTGGGTGTCCATACATTTGGACCTACTGTGTAGTTATTAATGGGGATATTAAAACTGTGATAATAGGATCTTTGGCACTTGACGTATGTTTGTGCACTTGTTTACAGTACATTCCTGTGGGTTTCCCCAAATACACAGATACACAGATGGTTTCAAACATTTCAATCACATTGCTGAATCCTAACACCCACCAACATTTGCAAAACTGGTTATAGGGTCCTATTTTTAACTAACACTATTAATACACAATAGGTTCTTCCTAAATGTTAGTAGTTTGAGTTTGAAATCCTGCTTGGAATTTTATTTGTCCCTTTAACTAGGTTTAAAAAAATAAAAAATAACAGTTGGGATTTGAACATTTTCTTGAATCGTAAAAACTACAACACTGACTACAGTAGCTATAATAAAACATAAAATGACTCCAGTCCTAGCATGATCTTTCAAAGTATTGTTTTAAACTGTAATAATGAGGTTTGCTAAACTGGTATTGCAAACACATTTACAATACAGGCGATGGATACCATGATCGGCCTGGTGAACAAGCACAAGTAATAAAACATAATTTTGATAGAAAATAACCAGGGAGCAACTTGTTTTTATGAAGCACCAGTGGAAGACAAAGAGCAAGCCGTCTTTGTGCAGCATTACTGTGGAGAAGCCAAACACATTACAGTCATTGTTGGGTTACTGCACTAACGTCTGCTATGATAAGACATGTTACTACGACTTGTCAGGAATGCAATTCACAGGAATGGTCAAAGGTGATTCCCTTGTGAAGGTGCTTATCCACGCGTTTACTACTGTTTAAATCTCATTTATTTAATGTCGTAAAAGTCAGAATTAACTTGACATTTGAATAAATTGTTCACAAATAGTTGGTGGCTTTCTGCAACTACATGATCTTTGTATACATGGCAGACTAAGTCACATCACTGCACCTTGCAATACCCCTGGGCATTTAAAGGGTGACTCGTTTATGACAAACCTGAACTGAACTAATCTAATTTTCTTGATAACTAAGCACAACACACAAATAAAACAAAGAACAAACAGCTGGAACACAATAGGGTTTAACATTTAAAAAGGTGCTCTGCTTGTAGATCATCCTCATGACACAAGGTTCTCACAGGAAATGTGCAGAGGTTTGAGTAAAAAATACATTCTTTAACAAGAGGCTGTGGGTTTGTTTTTGAAACGCCACGGAGTAGAGCATGAAATAGGATATTAAGACTGTTTTTGATGACGCTCATTCGCTTCCACAATCCACACAGTAATTACACAAGTCATATTATGTTGAGAAAAGCAGAAGTTAACGTTTTAAGTGATGTAAAGATAACACCGAGTGTCAGAATCAACACTAACTGAACTAAACTTTGAGTGTGCATCGAAATACAAATAAATCCCCCACCACAATACTTTCAAACAGATCATCAGCAGTGCACGTACACCTGTCAGAGTTATGTGCACTGCACTGACCAAATGGACACTTACACTACTTATAGCTTTTATGTGAAGCGTTCAGGGCACACTTGTAAATCATGGATTCACAGAATAATCTGGGTCACCCACCTTCCTTCTACCAAACTGCATGTGTTTCTGGATTCATATCAGTCACAGGCACAACAGCTTCCTACACTATACTATGCACAACATTTACTAGTGAGGAATCCTGCATTATTTAGCTTTGGGAAGAACAACAGCTCAGCAGTACAACAGACAGGTGTACAGTATGTCATTCTCTCTCTCACACAGCCAAAGTAACTGATATAGTCCATCCATTCACTGTTAAAACTACTGATTATTAGAAATAAACAAAAATATACTTGATACATTATTCTATTCTATTCAATATCTACTTGTTTATATAGCATATATAAAGAGGGAGTTTTTTCTTCCCACTGTCGTTAAATGCTTGTTCATGTGAATCTTTGTGTTTTTTTTCTTACTATGAACTTTATATTTTGTTAAGTGCACTGAGATGACTTTGTTGTAATTTGCGTTATATAAATAAAGTTGAGTTATCGTCAAAACTAAAACAACTCTAGGCCTTGTTTTATAATCTCTATAAAATGACTCATCTATTGTAACTATTACCGATACATACATCACATTACGGTGTGTCACAGGACAGGCTTTAAGAAATGCTTTTAAAAAGAAAGAGAGGGAGGAGAAAACATTGTTGAAATATTCTAAGCTTTAACAAACATTACAAAAACAACATGAGACTGTAATCAAGCTTTCAGAGCATTCAAATGACATGGCAGCTGTTCTACAAAGTCCACAAACACAAAACTCAAAATATAGGGCCTCCGCTTTTCAGCATAACCATCCCATTTACGTACATTCTCTGAAGCATATCAAATTAATAACAGTAGTTGACTATTCGATGTATTTAGCACGTTTGGAAGTTGTCTAAAAGTTAAAGATGATGAAACAGAAATAAAAAGTGACAAGTAATGAGCAATACTCTGACATGGAATTTTGGAAATTTTAAAATAAAAAATCGGAAGCCAGAGTTATACCACAAACAATAATCAGACGTGGAGTAGTGAGGAGGAGCAGGTGAGAGTAGATGAGGAAATATGAGCTGTAGATTTAGCAGCTCAGGGAACAGTGCGGCACAAAAGCACAGTCTGATTGCAAAACTAGCGACATATATATGTTAAAAAATAGTCCGCATTTCTCAACGCATTCGAGTCAGGCTATTAAAGCGTGAAAGCATTTTTAAAGGCAAGAGGGCTGAACTGGAAGTAGCAAAGAGGAAGTGTTTGCATTGTGAATGATCAAGATTATGGAAACAACACAAATAGCTGAGGTGAAGATGTTGGACTCCATGGTTAGAAATACCTAATAGACATAAAAGAGATAGTTTTCTTGGAGATTCATGTTTACCAGGTACGTCACATTCTGTGACGTGTATTTGTGGAAAAAGTGTTTCCATGGCGCAAAATCGAAACGTCTGAAAGTCCTCCTCATGAAAGTGTAAAAACTTTTTGTTAATGTTTTTTTTCAAAATTCAGGTGTTTCCATTACCAGTTTTTAATGCACTATTTAGATTTTGCGCATTTCCAAGTGTAATGGAAACATCTACTGTTTTAGATGGCGCTGCCAGCGAAGAGGAAATGCTCATAAAAGTAGCAAGAGATGTTATGAAGATAAGTTCTGCACCGATCGTGCAAATGTTAGAAAAAAATGAGGAGGGTTACTAGGTTTACTGTTGTTATCAGGCAACAAAGAGTGACAATGCATCAATGACAGTAATATGCAGCAGTGCAAACCACAGATATCAAAGATAGGAGAGTCATCGTGTCCAGGAAAGAGTTGTAGCATTCCACAGATGCTCTCTGTCACTACAACAACTAGAGCTCATATTTGTGGCGACGTCTTGCTAGGAGGAAGTGAAAGACGTACGGGGCTAATAAACTGCAAGATATGCACAAAAGTAAAATATGTACTGTCTCTGCCTTTTAATTACTACCTCATACAAATGTACAAACTGTAGAGTTGTGCAAGCAGGAAGTTAGCAAGTGAACAGGTGATAGTTTCATGTTGATCACTTTAGAAAGACATTTATTCTATTTAACATGTAGTAAACAATGTTACCAAAAAAGGCTTTCTGCATTTGTTGTTGCCATGGTGAAGTGATCGCACTGAAATAACCTTTGGCGTTTGTAATAATGTTCATGAAGGATAGATGGCAATAGTAGCTTGGTGATGGTAAGTTACCATCACCAAGCTACTATTGCCATCTATCCTTCATGAGTAACTACTCAAAAATCGCTAAAAAGTTTTTGCGCTTTCATGAGGAGGAATTTCAGATGTTTCCACATTGAAATGTGTTGCAAAAGCGCCATGGAAACACTTTTTCTGCAAATGCAGGTTACAGGATGTGATGTACATGGTCACATGACCACGTCTCTATGAGAAAACATGGTGCGGTACGTGTAAACAGAAGAGGGGACAGGGTAGGGCTGCACGATTTTGACAAAAAACCTATTGCAATTTTTCTGACAGATATTGCGATTAACATTTTTTTTAAAAAAATTTAGAAATGTAAATGCATATGCATTTATTTATTTATTTTTTTTCAAATTCCATGTTTTCCACATCAAATTTTTTTAATTTAGTTTTTTTTAAGATATATTAATCATTTTTTCCCCCCAGAAAATATTGGTTTTAACTCAAGTGAGGAAACAAAATAAATACAAATAAATGATAACTAAACAAAAATGTATGTCAAAAATAAAAATGTAATTTAAAATGAGTACGATACAATTAAAAGGTAGATATAAGTTGTAGTGACATGGATTATTCTGATTGCTCATTTTTAATTATTCATATTATATAAAGATGTATGAGAGCAGCATTAATGTCACCATATTCTCCCTCAGGGATCAATGGTTTAATATATATCGAGTCATTGTCAATCTTTGCTTCATACAAAACTACGGTACGCCAGTTAAGTCAACTATTCATTAGCATGTATGACTATGCTGTACACTCTCCCCACCACCACTCAAAAAAAAAAAAAAAAGGTGCGACCAAATTCTGTGCTGGTGGGACTAACTTTCTCAGTTGGCCACCACTGGAAAAGTTAGTGTAGAGCCCTGTATGTGCCTGAAAAAAAAAACATGATACTCCACTTTAACTTTGCCAAAATGTGCAAAGGAAGCCCAGCTAGTAGTGACCCATGTTAGCTGTTTAGGTGATGCTCCCACATATTTTACATCACTTAGAAGAAGAAAAAAAAAAAAAAAAGGAAAAAAAAGGGGTGGTTACCATGGTAACACAATGAAGAAGCAATATTTTTTTTAATTTAAGCAATATATCAAGATAACTAAAACAAAAAAAAAGCACATAGAGTAGAGCAATGGCCACTGTTACATTTTCATAATATATATCTATCCACACACCCACTCATATCATCTACCACAGTGACCCTATGGAGAGGAGGACAGTGTCTAATTACCTGAAGCGGGACTAACGGCTCTGCATCCTCCGGCTGCCATACCTCGACCACGCTGGTGGACATCTGACTCAGAACTGCATCAACGGGGGGAAAACAAACCACAATAACATTGAGACACGGGGCTGGAAAAATGAACAGCGCAAAAAAACAAAAAAAAAGACACTCCACCAGTATAGTTGTATACTAGCAGTAATAATAATAATATGTGAGCAGAGAAGGGAAACAGGCTGGATGGAAAGCAGCAGGCTGAGGAAATGACTTGGCCTGGAGAGGCTGACAAAGGACCGTGTGCTAGCTGCCTGTGTAGCTCAATGTTAGCTCCTAGGCTAACAAACTTGGGAAAACACATGTATTGCATTGCTCTGCGGCGGAATATTAGAACTACGATACATTCTTACACACGGAAACTGTCCTATATACAATGTAGTTGATAGTGAGCTCAATGGTTACTGAAAGTAAACAGAAAGCAGAAGGGAAACAGGAGGCTAGTGTGTTGAACTAGCAGGCTGATAAACCACCGGACAAAACACTCGAGTCACACCAATGTGAACACTACAGTAAATAGCATTTATTTCTGACATTTTTGTTTAAAATAACACATGCGAGCCAGTTTTTTTTTCTCTCTATAGTTTCCTATCAGGTCAGCCTAGCTAACTTTAAGCCCATTATCATGTTTGAGCAACGGTGGTTGGTTACGATACTCCCCGCAGGAGGAAAGCGAAGGTGGGCACAAACCTTGCAGCTGAGCCCCTCCGTGTTGCACGCAGGGTAACAGTAGCTGGAGTATTCCAAGCAGAATGTTGATCCACGTTTTCCTGTGACAGTGGCTGCCTTGATGCAAGTCCTGTAGCCCCGCCATGCTGCTCTGTGCTCAGCAGCAGCAGCAGCACCGTGTGTTTGAGCTGCCTGCCTCGCTCTCTCTCTCTCAGCTGCAGCACCTCCCTCTCTCTCCCTCCCTCCACCCACGCGCCGTGGCCCTACAAACCAGAGGTGTGCCGTCTATTGAACCTCACGATTCGATTACGATTCAGGGTGCTACGATCCGATTAATCAACGATTTTTGATGTCTTTTTTTCCCTCATCCAGGGTTTCTTTTTTCCCTCACTTTGTGGCTACTTCATACTTCTAAAAAACTAAAATATCCATCGGCATCCATTAAAGTAACCAAACAGATGTATCACCGTTATCTTTATTAATGTCAAATCCAACAGTAATCATATTACAAAATAAATAAATAAATAAAACAAAAATAAAAAATAACTAAAATATGACCTCATTCAGCTAATATAATCTTTCTCCTGGTGTTCACAAACACCAGAATCCACCGTGAACCAATAATGGTGCAGTGTTGTGGTTTAGGGCGGGATATCTGGGTGTGATAAAGGCAGAAGCGCCGAAGCAAAACTGGCGCATGCACAGTTGCGGGGAGAGGAACAAGCTGAGCTTGAGTTATTAGCATAGCTCTGAATCAAAATAGGATGGAGGATGGTGAACGTGTCCTTAACTTGCATACTCGTGTTGCAAAAACGGCAAAAGTCACTCAACAATATAATGACTGCAGCATTACTATCCCAAAAGAATGTTTTCACCAGTGGAGCCTTGTTGTTCTTGTAGCAGCGTTGCATGGCAACATCATTTGTTACCGTGTGATTGGCTAAAACAAATCATGGCGGACAGGTGCTTCATCCAATCAGCTTTAAGCATTCTGTTCATGTTCAGGGAGGGCTGCACATCAACCTGGCTCTTGCCAGGATAAATTCAATCTCAACCAAACACGGCACCAGGAAGCGGTGAGTTGGGAGCGGGACGAGGCTGGAAAGCTCGTGGCCCGAGAGCCACCTTCGCCACTGGTTCCTTCCAGGCCAACCCGGAGCTGGTCGCGGCGCAATGCAAGGACCAATCAGGGACCAGGAGACACTGGTGCCAGAAATACAGATATACTTGTTGGTTAACTTTGAAATCGGATACAGAACGATTCTTTCAAACGCTAGCTTTTAGCCGAAGAGTTACCTGGTCCGTTCCTTCAGGGGTCAGGGCGGCCTCCCCGACTTTTACTTTTGTTCCGCGAGCAGCGGTCGTGTTCCTGTCATTTAGTTAGTATGAAAAACAATTGATTTTTAACATTTATGAATTGTTATTGAATCGTCATATGTCAAATCGCAATTAATGTGTTAATCAATGTATTGGCACACTTCTACAGCAAACACAGCTCATGTTGCTCTGTAGCACAGGACAAAGCCAAGCCATACAATACCATATCATGTTGATAATCATAAATAAGTGGGTGGGGATTGGGTGGACACTGCACATTGTGCACAATGGTCCAAGTCACGGAAATGCACTTAATTTGAAGGTTTGGCTGGAAATACTGCTGCTTAAACATGTCCAATAATATCAAATGTAAATCCTAATGTGGTTTAATGTGCAATAGGTCCGCCCTTTGCAGCAAAACCACATTCAATTCATTTAGTAAGGCTTTTCACAAATACTATATATTGGAAAAAGTATTCACTGGTTTTTTTTATATTATTTTACACATTTGAGAGGTCAGGCACTAATGTTGGAAGAGAAAACCAGACAGCTACTCTCACTGAAGGTGCTACAATTTATGTGGATATCATTCAAGTCCCTCCACAGCCCATGTCACTAATCTATGTCTTTGTGGTTTGCCAGCATGATGGAATGAGGAGCGTGAATCTCATAAAACTATTCTCTACGACAATGAAAGCATGATTGTTCAATATGTCCATTTCTTTTTATAACTTGATTAGAATCAAGTATCTTTTGTAGAGCCCGACTGATATGAGATTGTTAGGGATGATACTGATATTCTGAATTTTAAAAAGCTGATACCCTATGTATCGACCAATAACCAATATACTGACCACTATATGAAAATAGGGAACTTTATTTAGTACCTCCGTCAACAGAAGGACTGGAAAGCCACTGTTAAAAAAAAGAAAAGGCAGACTTTTGCAAACTGTATTTCTGGAATTTAATGTAATTAAATATTTACTAATAAAGTTGCTCAAGTCTCAAACAGTAAACATGTATAAATCAAAAAAGGGAACACATTACAGTCTGACCAATGATGTCGATTTATCAGTGATAGCTAAAATCAGGCTGTAATCTTCAGCTTGTGAGACCATGTATTCCTTTTGACAGAACTTTAGGATCTGCCCATTTGCAGTTCTTTTTGAGTTATTAATTCACAATGAAGTTTTTCAATTGTTGGAAAATTGAAACCAGAGCTTCTTTGCCATTCTAACCTTTAAGAAAGTGTCTATTCGTAACGTTGCCAAACGGCCAACTCCCAGTTCTATTGGTACGTTTACCGAAGTACAAGTACTGTATGTAGCGTCTTAGGTTTAGGTTATAACCCTATATCACAACATTGTTTTTGGGTTAGGGTTAGTTTTAGTCACGTGACCTAAACTGGCCAAATAGGGGCGCTGCATAGGAATAGAATGTCAGTATATTGATACGGCAACCGTACAGATAGCCACTGCCATCCTTTAAACCCTGTCAATGGCAAAACAAAAAAAAAAAAAAAAAAACTTCTTCAGGCTGGTTTGCAGCATCTGTGTACAACGATCATGTTCACGTAACCAATATTTCTCATATTCCAAACCATTTACATATAATCATGACTCAATTTTGTGGTAAAGCTTTTTTTGCAGAAAAAGCCAAAACAAGCAGCAGTTCTTTCTTTCAGACGTCGCTCAATCTCACAATGGATTATATAATTACGACTCAGTCACTGGGAACGTGTTCGGGCAAGACAAGTACTCAATACTTTACTCCAGCAGAGTGTTTTCCTGTACATCTGGAATTAAACATGTGTCAATAACACACCTGAAAAAACATTATGGAAATCACTAATGCAGAGTATGTTTATCATTTATTTATTTACTTTTAAACTCCCATTCATAGTAATAAGAAATATGTCTGTTATTGCTGTAATATGTTGAAGATGAGCTGAAGTAAAAACCTGCCAGCATTGTGATTGCTTTTGAAGGCAGGGCAGTGTACCAACAAAAGCTTCAATCAAAAGCTCCTTGATGTGAGGTGAAACTATGCAGGAGCTCCGACAGTCAGCATGTCAGACTCGTGAATCATAGTTGGGACAGGTTGGGCAGGTACACACAAGAACACACACACACACACAGATTGTTGTAACCAAGGGTGTAACCGCACCTACCAACAAGCGTTGTTTAGCGTGAGGGATCACATCACCTGCAGCGCTTTAGAAACGTGACTTCTGGTGTCAAAATGATTCTTCAAGGTAACTTTGCATAGTGGAGCTGCACCAGTGGAGCTCTGAAAAAATAACCTGCACTTTTAACCTTAACAGCATACTTTGCATTAAGAAGTAGAACAATTTACAACGCATTAGCATATTATTCATGTACTGGGATGACCTACAATGACGAATAAGCAAAAACTGGCTCACACTGCATTTGAAATTTAAATCAGCAGAAACGAACATGTTGGCCTCATCGCATCAGGTCATTGAACAAGCACAGCGATCTGACAAAAAAACCCACAAAAACACAATAAGCAGCAACGGAATTTAAAACTGAGGACATTTTATTAACAATAAAACAAAAACTCATGTTTTATACAAAGTAGAGTAATGCCCCATAACTGAATTCAGCTCCAGTTTAAGGTTTGTGAAACAAAAATAAAGGAATAGGAACGTTTTTACTCCCAAAGAATTCCCAAACCTATACACGCAGTCACTGGCAGTTCACATGTGTTAGTTGTCATTTCCTCTCTTTCATCAACTCGTGCGTCTCAGTTTTCATCCCAACAGGTGTCCCCAAACGTCAGGCTGTTAAGTGGCCTTTATCCCAGGGTCCCGTCACCTATTAATGCTCCGCTCTCTTCTCTGGTTGCAGCAAAGCAACGCATTGGCTGATAAAGTCCACCTGTCACAGTACAGTTACTGTTGGCTATAATTTAACACCTAACCAAAAAACAGCAGAAAACTTTAAGAAAACCTGTTGCATTCATGACTGAGCAAACGACTGGAACATTAAACAGAAGTAGAAGCACATTTCTCCTGCTTGATTCAGGAGCAAAAATCTCTGACAGTCAGTCCATGTAGTCAAAGTCCTCAGGAATCCCAAAGGCTTTGTTTATACGTCCGTCATCGAATGCAAACTTCTTTTTTGTCCAGGATTTGATGGCAAAAACATTGTCTGAAAAATATTAGTAAACAATATTACGTCAGAGAGGAATAAGAGGCATTAGCCATAGTTTTAGTCTGGGTAAACCAGCACAATTGTTGACTCTGTCATTAGGGGTGTCCCGATCCGATATCGAATATCGCTTCAATATCAGCCAGAAAACAAATATAGGATTTTGTCGGACTGCATCTAAAATCTCCGATACAAGCGCGCCAATAAGTTTTTGTTGTTTTTGTCCCCGCCCTCAGTCGTTCCCACCATATACTGACAATAAAAAATAGGGGTGTCCCGATCCGATATTGATATCGATCCGATATCAGCCAGAAAACAAATATCGGATTTTATCAGACTGCATCTAAAATCTCTGATATATATTATATTTATTCAATTGTAGAATACTGTAGATATTATGTTGAAGGTTAAAATGTATGTAACCAACTGGTTAATAATAAATGGGTCAGTTTGATCACTTGATCAAGGCTTTTCTAACATTCCACACTACAAAATAAGTATTAAAAGTATGTCACATTTGTGCTGATATTGTATCGTATCGCTTTCAGTATCGAACAATATGCAAGGCAGCAATTTCGGTATTGTATCGGAACTGAAAAAGTTGTATCGGGACATCCCTAGTCGTGATGGCTGAACAGGTTTTCTGGAAGGAGATTTAAATACTGACTTTACATGCAAATAAGTCTTTTTTTATTATAGTGCACTGCAAACATACATATTTGTTGCTGTACATCTTGGTCGTAAAACAGTCATAACGAGACTGATCCTTTTTCTCTTTTTTTCTCCCCAAAACAAGGATTTATAACACCAAAATAAGAATAATAAGAATGATAGAAAATGGAATAAAATGTCAATAATACAGAGTTGTACACTTTTCTAGGGAGGCATTCTGATAGGTGTTGCCCTTCCGACACAACAGGCAGCCTCACTGTTGTCAGTCCTATTCCCAAGATTTTCCATCTTATCCATAAAGGAGACCCATTTTGGAAATTAAGTGAATAAGTATTTTTTCTCCCCATTTCATGTATTTAATTCACTGTCTATCTATTCACATATTGTGGGAGGATTAGGTTTGTTCATCTTCTCGTGGTGTTTTCCTTTGCTTCCGTTACCATTATTCTGAATAATGGTTTTTTTCAGACTCCCATGAGTAGATAGGGCTTTGTTTTAAATATTTCCTCCATGTTGTGTAAATCACACCAACATTTCTTCAGCCCTGAACACTCCCAGAACATGTGGCAATGGTGTGATTCTTGATCCCTTGGACAACCCCAGCGTTTCACAGTTTCCACAGTATTATGTGTTTTTAACATAAAAATCTCAAACATTTCCATGCAAACTCACGCCCAGGGTTGGTGTCAATTACATTTTTCAGTTACAATTACATTTTCAATTATGATTACAGTTAATAGCATTTTTTTGCAGTTACAATTAAATTACAATAATTTTTTAATCCTCAGAAAGTCAATTACAGTACATTCTCAATGACTAAACGTTGATTACAATTAATTACTGTTACTGAGCCTAAAATAAATAACATAATAAAAGTTAACATTCCTCTTGTGTTAGCTTTATTTTAGCATCTCTTATGATAACGGGTCCTAAATCAGCTGTAAAATACACTAAAAACAAATATCTATCATCCTTTTCTATCTCTTGTTACATTGTTAGGCTTCTTAATCAATGAAAATATAGGTTTTAATATTTTTGGTGTGTGCGCCTGAGCCTTTTTTGTGACAGTATACCCCTAGATTTATATTAAATGTTGGAAAGCTTGATATGAAACATATTTTAATAATTATTAACTATATATGTGTAGAACTGTACATTAGAGGTGGGAACCTCTGGGTACCTCACGATACGATACAAAGCTCACGATAAAGATTATCTCACGAGATGACGATACTGCAATTATCGATATATTGGTTAGAAATCAATCCGTGATATTCTATGACATAAGAAAAAAAAGATTAAGTGATTAAATACATGTTTTAAAAATACAATTTTTATTTTATATCTCTAAAAGACAATGAATTGAAAAAGTGTTCTATGAGCAGTGACACTATTTTAGTGCAACATTTGTGTAAATAAGTGTCAACATACCAATGTAAACGAAATGGTATCTTCAATAGTGCTTTCTGTAAAAAAAAAAAAATATGGTCTTTCTTATCAGTGACATCATTATAGTGCAATACTTAACAATATATTGGTTCCTTCAAATAGTCGTACCTGCACATTTTAGTGAAAAAGCTGAAAAGGTTTTTTAAAAAAATTGATTAGAATCGATCGTGCGAAATAAATATTGCGATATATCGCCGTATCGTGATATCGTCACACTCCTACTGTACATAGAACTGCAACATGGTTCCCTAAATTGGTGTTAAATTATAATTGACAATTTTTTTTAGAATTTTTATGGCAATTACAATTACAAAGTCACCTATCTAAACTCAATTACAATTTCATTATGATTACGACAGCAACAGATTTTTCAAATTACAATTACGCCATCATTGTAATAATTATTAATTTAGGTGATTACGCAGTATGTATACTATTCTAATAAATAAAAAAATTACAATTATAATTGACCCCAATCCTGCTCCCGCCACATACTGTATGTGAATGAGTTGTTTTCCATATTGATTCACATTAAGTCTGCCATTGTTCTTTTGCTATTTGAAGTCATTCAGTGTCCTCAAATGGTCAGAGCATGGAACAGTTTCAACATCTAATACCAAGGGATGGAAGAAAACCAACAAAGGGCTTGTGTAAAGTGGGAAGCAAATTTGTTTAGTGTTGTAAAGCATGATTAACCAAAGAATGACGGTGGAAAATGCAGGTGGGCATCCACGGACTTCAATTCTAAGCAAAGCAAAAAATGCTTCAACGGCAGTGAAAATACCGTGAGCTTTGCTGGTTTCCATGATACCCAAAAGGTCAGCCGTGTCCAGGGTTACCACCCAGGTCAACAAATGCACACACAGAGCCTACGTGCTGACCACTGGACACAAACTACTTAAAGCATTCACTACGTCATCTAGGGGCTGTAAAGTGTAATCAGTAGGAAAACGCTAGTTTACGAGTACTATTTTTCAACAAGCATTTATGATGGGGTGCAACCAATAATGGTTTAAACAATCTATATGTCTTGTCAGTGCAAGAAATTAAATACTGTAGGTTACCTCACCTGTAGCCAAGGCCTTATACACTTCAGATAGTTTTACAACCTATACTGTGTGTGTATGTACGTGTGTATGGGTGTTATAAGCAGAGGTGACGAGTAACACTACAAATTCTTTGTTACTGTACTTAAGTAGTTTTTCCTTGTATAAATATTCCTTTTTTTGTGACTTTTTACTTTTTCCAAACCAATATGTACTCCTTACATTTTAAAAATGACATTGTTACTTTTAAGACCTTCACAGATGACGTCACGACGTAAAAAGATGCAAAATGTTGGTAGTTTGAGCTTTTTTTTGTGAGGCAAGTCCCTTAGTTTTATGGTTAACATTTTCAAGTTTTTAAAAATGTTAAACTCAAAGATGCTTTGGGTTGTTTATTTACAAATTGTATTTATTATGAGTGCTAAATTCTCCAGATGTTCTAATGTAACAGATTTACCTTGTTTCCATGTACCAGTGTTCTACAAGTTCTTAAAAAGAAATAAAAATGGAAGTTGCTGGTTTGCTGGTTAAAAAACCTTGTCTTATCATTTAAGGGACTTTTGTTTTACTTTTTACTTAAAGGGGACATATCATGCTAAATCCACTTTTTTAGCCCGTAAAAGCATTTTGTTGTATATTTAGTGTTTAGAAGTACAGAAAAGTTCAAATTAGTCTCTTCAGGTTCTCCGTTGATATCTTTATATTCTGTTTTGGTCATATTTGGTCATATCTGTTTTGATTTTTCTATTCTCTATTACGTTTTTTGAACAATAACGTCACAGTATTTGCAGCGGAACTGCCAAATTAGGACATCGACTCCAGGCCCAACACTTCGAGCAATCCGCCATTTTTATTTCTCGCTGTGATTTAGCAGTCCAAGCTCCAGGATGCCGAAGTTACAAGAGGATAAGTCAAAATATTTGGTTGTTGGATGTAGTAACCCACACGCTTCATTACAACGTCTCCCAGCATCAGAACCTTTTCAAAGTGCCTGGTTGAGTTTTATTTTTTATGGAAATGTACCCACATCTGTGGGTAAGGTCATTTTTGTGTGCGCGCAGCACTTCAAGGATGACTGCTTCAGCAACCTCCGCCAGTATAAAGAAGGATTTACAGAAAGACTTTGTCTGATTGAGGGTTCAATTCCTTCTATCTTTGGAGACAACGAACAGAGCACTTCGGTAAGCTGTAAATAACGCTAAAAAGTGTGATGATAAGACGTCCCTGTCATTGTTTTGTTAGCATTAGCAGTTGCACCGTCTTCATATATCAGCGCTGTGTGCTCGTTTTAGATCCTTGATGATATGGCCTACGTGATTTAATTTAAGTCAAGTTTTCATTAGTCATTTCATTTTGCCATTTTTGTCTCCGAAAAGACTGAATTAAAATGCATTTCGTGACGTTAGCTTGGCGCTAGCGTTAAATTGGTGCTTGTGTTAGCTCACTTGTTAGGTTTCTGCAGGTTCATCATCTTCATTTTCATCACGCTTCGCCGGGTCAGACTCTGGCTCGAACATGTAAGGCTGGATGGACAAGTCTTCTGTTGTTGACATTTTGTAAATAACCTCTGAATAAAAAGTTTATGCACCGCTACATAACCGTAGCTCTTCTATCAAACTACAAAAATGGCCGAACAGGGTGGAGTTGAACCGAGTGTCACCTCTGCAACCTGCTGAGGGGGCGGGGTATGAAGTGTCTCATTTGCATTTAAAGAGACCGCACCAAAACGAGTTGCTCTTAGAAGCACATCAGAAAAGGGGCCTGTGGAGCTATAATAATGAGGAATTCAGACTCAAGCATTGCAGTTCTGCTTTATATAGACCACAACTGTATGATTTATATGTAAAAAAGGAAGGATTTAAATGCATGATATGTCTCCTTTAAGTACACTTAATAGCATATACTTTTTTACTTTGCCTCAAGTAAGGGAGCAACTTTAACACTTTTACCCGAGTCATTTTTTATTCAAGTATCTAAACTTTTACTTGAGTACTGAGGACTAGTACTTTTGCTACCTCTGGTTATAAGAAGAGACAATATCTCACCTGTCCACCTGGAAACGGCTTCTTTGGCCACAACATTCGACTTTCCTGCAAAACAAAGAGTCATATTGTAATGTGCATTTCACATTTAAAGTCAACCATCAAGTCCCACAAAAACCAAAGGCACGTTAACACACACAAAGAAGAAAAAGTCCCCATGGGGAAAAAGTTATGTCTAATGTCACAATGAAGGAACAATCAAAAGGTTGATGAAGTGTCATACATACAGTAAGTCCTGTATCATGCTCTGGGTCACAAGCTGGGCTTTAAGCTAACTTTTTAGATCAGTAGCCAGCATGGCTAGTAGATTCTTTAAGTTACCAGCCAAGCAGATTTTACACCAGCCAAAATAAACTACATTATGAGAGAATAGATTTAAGCATTCTTGTTTTTAAAAAAAATTGTTTTTAATTTAGTTGATTGCAGAAATACATTAAAATGGTAAAAATATATACATTTAATTTTAAAACAATATTGTTACAATGCCTAAAAGGTGCAATGTTGAACGTTGGGTGTGTCGGAGAAGTGAACCTTTTATAAAGTGTATTCTTATAACTTAAACAAACTTAACTGAGATGAAAATTGGATCCCTAGAACACTGTTTGAAGTTAGTAAAACATTTTTATGTAATTTTTAGTACTGATTACTAATATTTTTACTAACATGCATGATCTTCAAATGTAAACAAATCCCACTCCCCACAAACTGTACAGTGCACATTTTAAAGGTGAACAAATAGATCATGTGTGAAATGTAATGTTCAGAGTCTGTGCTTCTCTGCGTATGTTCAGTGGCTGCTGGATCTTTGCGTAGGAAAGATCAATATCTCCACATGTTGGTTTGTTTGTTCTAAACTAATTTTACATCTTCATTCCATTTGTCTTCTCCGATAACAAACCAACAATCATGCTAATGTAAGCACGTGGCCAATTGTTGACACGTCTTGACATAGTGTTCATGGGAAATGTAAGATTAGTACAACCAGCAGGGTTGCCAGATATACATTACAGTTTAAAATCTAAACACACACAAAAACCCTCAAATTTCTTGTTGGAAAACAGCCCAATCTGGCAACAATGACTTGTCTCCTTGTTTCTGCAGCCTGTCGATTCAAACAGACACAGTGGTATTTGTTTCATTCTTCAATAGGCAAAATGACTAGTAACGCTACAATGTTACCCACCAAAGTTCATTTTTACCCACATTTGGCAGGTGGGCGGGTGTTAATTTAAAGCCCTGGTCACAAGGTGCTGAAACCTATTACAGTGCATTTAGAAAGGAAGGGTCACTAAAGACAGGCCTCAGGTCACTGATAATCACCAACACAGTCACTCCTTTCTAGTGCAGCTATTTCACGTTTAAGGAAACCTAATAAAAAAACATGGAGTGAATGTAAACTCCATAAGCAGGAGCAGAGTCAGCAGCACTACAACCTACAAGGTGGTAATGTTACCCATTGTGCTATGGAGCAGACATCATATTAACAACACTTATAGCTGATATTGAAATCAAATACCAAAAAAAAAAAAATACAAATAGAGTATCATAATATATCGGCCTGCATCTAAAACCCTCATTAAAAGCACTCTGATACATACATTTGTTTTTATTGGACTTATTGAGGTTATTTTTCAGGATCTTCTAATTTTTAAGTATTAAGATAAGATAACTTTTTTTGGCCCCACAAGGGGAAATCTGCACAGTTTCAGCAGCAGATAAATAAAATAAAAAATACATGTAAAAAATAGAAGATATAATGTATACACAGATGGGCCTGTGTATACATATGGTTTTGTTGATACTGTATACATATTTAAACATTTGGAATTGAAAGATGCAATGTCATTTTATATTTGTACTATTTGTTCCCAATAGAAATTTAAATTACCAAAAAAAAAAAAAAGTACAACAATTCTCAGGTTGAATTCAGCTTAGTGTAAAGCGGGTCTACTAGATTGTCCCTTAAAGCAGCACAAGACTGTAATTATTACAAAATTCCAAAAATGGGAGAAGGTCACTGATTAATTATTTAGTTACATTTTGCCTTCATTTGATATATCCATGTTTAACGTTTGAGATTTGAGCAACTTTACATTCCCATTGGTGTGTTGGTACAGTGTTAGAGGTGTACTGTTTACCAGTTCTCTCTCTCACGCACGCGCACACACCCATGAGTTCCTGTCTGTGTGAAGCAGCAGACGGCTTTTTTTGAACAGTCTCATTGTGTGTGTAAATACATTGATCAGAGTCAGAACTTTATTTTATTTTTTTAACAAAATAAAATGCATTTTGCTAAATTTGAAGTCAGTTATAAATACGGTGCACCAGGTTTGTACAAACCCTGGTAACAGTGGTGAGATATTTACTCAGTGTTTTTCTCAGTCATTACTCCACATTCACTCATATTTTCATTTTCAAAACACATTTTGTTAATTTGTCCAAGTCATGCAAAGGTACAAGTATAACTGTAAATAACACAAAACCTTTATTTGCAATATAACTTTAAAGATGTCCATGTTCTTAGTTGAAATGAGCCACAGTTCAACTTCTATTTCTAATACATAACCAAGGAGTGCCTTCAGGCTGTCACAACACTTTCACAATAAAAAGTCACGTTTTCCACACAAACTGACACTCAGAGCTGTGAGTGACACACGAGTTACACTTCAAATGGTAATGAGCCCTACTGGGCTTCAGAGCAGGTTTTCTATGCTTGATTTTTATCAACAAACCATTTTCAAAGTCAATAACTTTCACCTCTGAAACATTTTGATCATTTTATCGACCAAGTCTCAGTAAACTGTGGGTTGAAAAATGCTTTTGAACCACAGAGTATCATGCTTACAGTTTATGTATGAACAGGTCTGAGCTCATTCTGCAAGTTCAGTCAAACCTCTCCAACACAAGACACAACACAAAGTAGTGTTCTCAGCACACAGCGGATCACAAGCCTCGGAGTTTGATTCAATCTTGACTGAGGGGAGATGGTTATCAGCAGTGTGCTAGTGTGTGTGCGTGTGTGTGTGTGTGTGTGTGTGTGTGTGTGTGTGTGGATGGACTGGCAACTTAACAGATTAACACACCAGTAGGCATGTGGAGACAGCTAAAAATGCAAGAACAAAAGTGACAAAGTCCTGTTCTCCCTTTCTGTCAGTCAGTTTTCTTACATCTAGTTTTCACCTGCAATAAACACTTTTCCACCCAAGCCAGTATTTCTATGCTCATGGACTGCACTTTTCAGCTGGTCCTGGGAATCTGTCGAAGCAAAATAAAAGGACATTTTTTTCCAAATACCGTCTTAAAAAGCAGATTTTGAAGACGGTATTTGAGGCAATGCTTGTACTTCTAACAGAAGGTTGTAGGATTTTTTCCCCCACAGCAAAACATGCTGAATTTTTTTGTACTCTTTTCATTGCATCTATTGTATATTCTAAATTAGACATTGTCCACTGGCAGGCCGGAGGGCCTCATGCAACTTCAAAGCAAATGCATAAAAACGCACAAAATGACAGAAAGGAACACAAAATGGCCACAAAAATACACACAATGACAGAAAACAGAAAAAAACATCATCTCTCTAATAAACCAAAGATAGTCTGTGTGTGTGTGAGAGAGAAACGATAAGCACCCCTGCACTAAGAAATGTTCAATGCTAATTAACTAGTTTTATTTGTACGAATTTATGTCTTTATACCTAAACCGCCACTGCAGCCAAAGTCTCACTCTGAACTGAGTTCAAAACTTGAGAGCCCTGTACTACTATTACATACAAGGAAAGATTATAAACGCTGATATTTTCACCATGTGTTTATAACCTAATTCGCACATTACGTAAATAAGGAAAAGCAAAACAAAAGCATGTGGGGAAAAGCGTGAAGCTGTTACATTGCACGCTCCATTGGCGCCACAAGCAGAATATGAGAAAAATCTGCTGAGGGGCGCCGTTGGTGTAAACCCACCTGTTTTCTGTGTCTCTGCTCTATGGTAGTAAGTTGGATGTACGTGACATGTTTGTGGGTTTTTTGAGTTTTTCCTTGCCAAAGGAGGGTCTAAGGACAGGAGAGGCTCCGGGACATTTATTATCCATTTGCTTAAGTCCAGCAAACATTGGTGCAAACTTTATTTACCAATTCATCATGCACGTCCCATAAAATTAAACCAGAGAACTCACACACACTATTTTACTTTGCACCCACAAATAAAACCCATTTATAACACTACAGAGTATGTACACCTCTTTGTACATCCAACCTTCAAACACATACTCATTTGGCCATAATTGACAACTCTACTTAAACTCCTCCCACTATATGAATACATACTTCCGACGGGCACTGTACTAATCATCATAAGTGCAAAAAACGACCATAAATACTCCAGAAACTAGAGGTCAAACAATATGGGATTTTCAAAGGAGGATGCCGATACCAATTTAAAAAAAATAATAATTCAGCCGATGACCAATATCTAAAGCCGATAGTTTTTTTTTTTAAAGCACAGTGATTATGAAAAACAATTGAAACACTCTACCCTACCTTGAGTCTCTCCTCCCTGTTCCATTCCCCCTCACTTAGGTGTAACACTGCCCTCTCTTTTTATATTCTCCCTATAGTAAAGTGTTTCTTACTCTTCCTTAGGGAGGGCTGGTGATGGTCAAAAAAAAAAAAAAAAAAAAAAAAAAAAAAAAATACATATTTGAAAAAAGTCCATATATAGCGGCCGGCTGATATATCGTCAACCTCTACCAGAAACACAAAAGACGCCTACAAAAATACAGAAAAAACATGTAAAAATACAAAAAACTGTACAAAATGATAACTAAACTACACACAATAACAACAAAAACACACAAAGTGACAACAGAAACTCATTATTCAAAATGCTGACATTAATGTTGATAATAATGTGGCCCTTGGATCAGATAATCATCTATTTGTGACTCCCGCTGTGATAAAACTTGCCCATCTCTGCTCTATATAATGTTCCTTTATTTGGGGCTAGAGTTATTGTTGAGGGTAGATAAGTTCTGGAGCCAGAGCCTTAGAGAACAGCTGACCTCAGCATTTCATAAACCAGAAGGAAGATAAGCTCTCAGCAATGTGAGTATAGCAAATACAAGTCCTTCAAGTTTATGACCAAATTTATTATCCTGCCATGTTCACTCAGTCGCTGCAGCTTTATTGCTTTCATGTTCTGCTTTTGTCATTGGTTTAGTTGGTGTTACACAGTGAGGCGTTTATTTTTTCCTTTTTCATTCAATTGTTGAATCGAGTCTAGAAATATCTGCCTGTGAAACACGACACTATTAAGTTCCACCTCTGTTTGGTCTGTAGTTGGGTAATTGCCACAATAAACAGCTTCAATTAAATGTACTATCATTAATGGACTGTACTGTGTGAACAAAATATGGGTACTGGATACACCTAATAACCAAAACATTTTGTTGACTTCCTTTTCGCTGTCGTAACAGCCCTAACCGGCGGAGGCAGCAAATTCTTAGTAGTTTCCCTTCCATGAATCGAACTAGTTTGTGCTGTTCATGAATCAGGTTTCTCGCCGAGTATGGTGCAAAGTATTTACTAAAAAATGACAGAACTTAATATTATCAATGTTTCCTGGAGGCATCCATCATACGTGACAATAGAAAACGTTTTTCTGACTTTTCTCATATGGGTCGATGCTCGTCTACAGGTGTTTTTCTAACCAAGTCATCTAATCGCTTGTCTAACTCACTCTCGTCTCCAGATGAATTATTGTTATTACGTGCACCTGTTAAAAGTCAAATTGTTGTGACTGATGAGTAAATTATATAGTGCTTGTTATGTAATCTTTAAAGCATTCTAGAAAAGTTCTGAGAACTGACTAATTTAAAACAAAGAAAAACCTAAAAATAATTTTGGAATACTATTTTAGCTTAACACATTGTATTTCTGAATGAAATCAGTGTGGAGCCACATTCTTAATCATGTGGAGGCAAAACATAACTAATTGATTTTTCTCTTCATAACCAAAAAAGCATCAATGTGTTATTTATTGGGACACATGCTAATTTGCTACATGTTCATGGGACTGTCCCCACACGAAAAGAATGACTGAAGTGGAAAAAAACCAGTGAGCTGCGTGCAGACTAAATACAGGCATGCTCCGGCACTGGGAGGCTCAGGTAAACAAACCAGATATTTTTATGACTACACTTGTCACATGAGCACATAAAGTAACACACCCCATAACATGGGTCAGCTGTGACTTGAAGAAACAAACAGTGCTGGATTTAAGCACGAGTTGCTGTAGGCATTGTGTGGCCACTTCATGGAAGTTAGCAAAGAATTCATGTTCAGGGGCCATAGCTGCGTCTTTTTTTTTTTCAGGTTTTAACACTTATCAGGTGAGAGGAGCACAAAGGTGTAGGCAAAAAGCAGAGGTGAAAGTAATGGATTACAAGTACTCATGTTAATGTAATTGTGTTGCTTTTATGGATACTTTCCACATCAGTAATTTTACGTGTACTTAAAGCTGCAGTTTGTAGAATCCTCTCCCTGCTCCGTTTTGAAACCGAAACCATAAGTTAACCTCCCTTACTAGTGTTACTTTGTTAAAGGTCCCATATCATGATATTTTTCACCCATCTCCATTTGTTCTAAGAACCCAAAAAACATAGTATTTGAGGTTTATTTTCCCAAACTTGCCTGTTTTCCAGAGTTTTAGCTTCTGAAAAGTTACTTTCTGAGCAACTCTACACAAACTGGCTGATTAGCGGCCTCGGTATGCATATTCATGAGTGGGCGTGTCTATAGACGAGACACTGACACTGAAACACTTTGGGCATGTGTATTAAGCACAAATGATGCCAAAAACAACCTTAAACACTGCAGCTTTAAGTAAGTTTTAAAAGAAGACAGCCAACCATTACTGATTATATTCTTTTTTTTATTTCCGTTTCAAGGTCACATTGAACATAATCCATATGTTCTTCGTCGTACCATTTCTGATCAACGCCCAGTCACTTTCTTGGGTTCAGGTTGTGGTTTCGACCTATCATGTTGTTACCCACGTGGCACATTTGGCATGGCACTGTTTTTGAGTTCATAATTGTAGCTAGAGCCTTTTTTATTTTCAAATGATTTTTTTGGTAATACCTGCAAGTTAATTTTGTCTTCTTTTTGAATAATAATAATAAATAATAATAATAATAATAATAATAAATGAAACCATAACATAATTTATTGGTGTTATTTTAATAAAAAAAAAAATAATTTTGACATTTTATACATATGCCTATGTGGAAAAAAATTAAGTTCCAATTGTGCAAGATTTGGTCTCTTCCTTTTTAAGTTTATACATGAGATGTTTACTGTATGCAAGGGAATCGTGTGCAAGATTCATTACCAACAATAAACGTGGGGGGGTTGAGTACTATTTAATTGAGCTATTTTCAACCTATACTTGAGTATTTTATGTCTGACTTACTTGTACTTGAGTACAATTTCAATCAAGTAACAGTACTTGAGTTGGATACTGTACGTTAGTACATTTTACACCTCTGGCAAAAATGCTAATCTATAAGCCAACAAGAGCAATCAGAGAGGTGGATTCACTAAAGGTTTAAGGGTATTATAACGTGTGCAAACGTCACTCCACGTGTTGTTAAGAGGTACAAACCTCAGGGAATCAGGACACCACGTGGCCAGCACGTCACAATGCCTCCACAAGCCATTAGCGTGTTTCCCTCTGATGAATATGTATAGTAAGTGGATCACAGAAGGGGAGCATAAAAATGGGAGGGGGAAATGCAAATAAATGAATGCAGTGGACGCAAAGCAATTCATCAAACCAGGACTTATTTGAGGCCCCCGTTTTTCCCTATAAATTAAGCATGCCCCACAACCAGGTGGTAAGTGTCAAAGCTTGTTGCACAGTGGTGGCAGCAGTGATATTTGTGAGGTGAAGACGCAGGTGAGAGGAAAGACAACCGAGGGATCTCATTTTCAGACCTCGAGTCCACAATTTAAAGAACGTAATGAGCTCCCATCCTAGCGCACGCATTCCAGTTACAGACTTGAAGCCATCTTATAAACTTTTATGACGACTTATTTGTTTTTTTCCCACTATAGGAAAGGTTTTCATGCAGTACAATTTAATACACAAAGCACCTATTTATTTTTTGGCTGGATTACACATCGGAAAATATTTCTGTGATAAAACCAAATTATAAAGTAACATTATTTTCATTTTCATCAGATAAAATAACTCAATAAATGTCATGTATAAAGCTTAAATTCACTAAAATAACCAAGTGTTTGTGTTGAACCTGCTACCCCATTTCTGACAGCGGGTTCTCCTCTACCGCTTTTATTTGCAGACGATTAATTAAAAGCAACTTTTTCCCTTTATTCTGTGGTTTATATCCTGACATCTTCTCTTAAATGTTTCAATTCCCCGCACTCAGCTCTCCTTCACCCTCCATATTCAAAATAAGACGCACTAAATGCCTCTTTAAATAGGTCACTCAACTACTTCTGTACGCGCACAAAAAACATTGCTGCAATCTTAGTGAATTCCTCACAGAGGGTGATAAAAAAGAATCACCAAATAATTTAGGGACGCAAGTGGTTTACCACCCTTTATTTAAAATCTGGTATATTTTATGCATAATCAGGTGTTCACAGCATTTTCCGGTCTGAAACGTGGCACAGCGTAGCGTTCTGAAAGTTGTGTAATCAAATACATTAGTATGGCGGTATATTAAAAATTCACATTATAACGAAAATATATACCCGTATTCGGTATGAACCGGTATACCGCCCAGCCCTACATGATCATTCACACTTTTAAGACTTGTAAGAAATTTCTATCACCATTAATAACAATTAAGTAGGTCCAAATACAGTACATGGGCACCCCCATTTTTTTTTGAAAACTCACAATAACATGCACAACCCAGATTAATCGATCAAACACAAACTGGGATATAACTTTGTTAAATTTCACCAAATTGAGAGCTAGGGATTTATCAATTTTTGAACCAACTGATCCATTCTGACTCCTGCTTGACTGCTGCTAAGCATTTATTATCTGGTGGGAAACTAAAGGCTATGCTAGCTTGGAAACTGCTCTAGCTTCTTAACACAATCATTTCCCTCTTCTTTAAACAGACATCAGAGCTCTGGAAACACAAGTTCAAATCTGGCCTTTGAAGCCACATGATGGTATAAACCAATGAGTGCTAGTGTTTAAGGTAACAGCTGGAGGCCTACAGTGTGTCTACATGTGGAAATTGTCATCCAACTGCTGGATTAAAAAATAAATCCTAAGAGAACACTGAGTGTGTATAAAAATGCATATGACCAAACTCTCATGACAGATTGTTACAGTTGGACCAAAGTTCCTCTAGCCCTCCAATAAAAAAAAAAGAAAAGGAACGACAGCTGAGGCCTAAAGTTGACAACTGAGAGCAGTCGACATGCTGGAAAACGTTTGAACACGTGAGGCTTCACAGAGGAGTTTTGCTTAGGATACGTGACATTGTAGAGGGAAAGCAGATTTCTCTACTCTGTAACAGAAATAATGCAACGACCCCCTGAAGTTCTCTATTTTTTCTGACAAACCAGTCAGGTTGCATTTGAACTACTCACGCATTTCTTCTACGACTTCGGGGTCACATTCTCTGTACTTCTCCAGCTCGGCCTGCAGCTGTGTTCGCTCCTCTCTCAGAGCCTGCAGCTCCTTCAGCATGGAGCTTCTTTCTTTCTGCACACGCACACACACACGCACACACCCACAGAGAACATTTGTCATTGAACGTTGATGTGCTATCAAAACACAGAACTTTAGATCAGCACATGAGCGTGTACTTACTGTATCCTGACGCCCTATTTTGGCTTTTTCCACAGCTTTCTGTAAAGACTCTTTACGCTGTTTTGCCTCCGAAGCCTTGAAAATACAACAATGTTGTGTGTAAGTGGACACCAGTAACCACGGTTGGGGTCAATTATATATATTTTTTATTACAATTATGTCTTCAATTACTCAGATTTTAACAAATTTCCAAGTTTTAAGTCATTTACCCTTGGAATAAATAAAGTATTCCTGATTCAGATGTTTAATTACATCTCAATTATGATTACGGGGAACACCATTTTTTCCAATTACAATTGTAATTTTACTCTGAAAGTCAATTACAATTAAGTTCTCAATTACTAAAGTTCAATTACAGTTAATCACAATTACTGAGCTTACTACCGCTTGTGTTAGCATCTCTTATGATAACACAGGGGTGTCAAACACATTTTAGTAGGCAGCAAATTTTAGGTGGAAAAATGAGCAATTTTAACATTATTCTGCCCTATAAATATATGTAAAGTAATGGAAGTTACTGACAATATCCAATCTTTAAATTTCATTGAGTTTGTGCCCATTGAAACATTTGTCGAATCATTTTATTAAAATTGCTGAATTTTGGAGTTTTTCAACAATATGCGATTGTGAAAAAAGCATGGGAAAACTGTGCGCCCTGGTAAATGTTGTGGACTTTCATTGAATATATGTATTTGGAATGGCTGAGATATCCACAACTAAATTACTTGGTATTTTTACACAATGTTTCATGTTTTCTGTAATTCCAACTTCATCCTGCGGGCCAAATTTGATGCGCTAAAGGGCCGGATTTGACCACCGCACCTTGAGTTTGACACGTGTGATAACGGGTCAGTATTGCCCCATGTCTTAAATCAGCTGTAAAATACACTAATTTAAATTATATATTATCTATCGTCCAATTTGTTTCTCATCTCTTGGTTACCTCGTTAGGCTTCCTTATCCAGGAAAATATTGGCGTTAATATTTTTGGTGTGGGCGTGTGAGCCTTTTATTCTGTCTGTACAATTCTCGATTTAAATTATTTCAAGAGAAATGACAGGTTTTGGGAATACTTGATATGAAACATAGTTTAATAATTGTTAACTACGTATGTGTAAACCATGGAAACTAAAACATGGTTAACATTTAATTAAATTGTAAATTTAAGTTTTTCTAGAATTCCAATGCCCATTACAATTATAAAGTCAATCATCTGAATTCAATTACAATTTAAATATGGTCACTACAGTAACATGTATTTTTTCATAATTACAAATACAATTGTCATCATTGTAATTAATTATCAATTACAATTATAATTGACCCCAACCCTGCAAGTAACACAATCAATATTATGGACAGAATTAAACTATTATTCCACCATTCTTTAATGCAAACAGTAAAATCACTCCTGCTGACTAAAGACACTGTGGTCTGTCCACTTTGACTGCATAAAACAGATTTTAAAAATTGTTTTTCATAGTGGCCATTTTACATTTTAAAACAGTCATTTTGTTATTTGAAATAATGAAGATAATGGAAACTTTCTGGCCACTCTGCTTTGAATAAACGTTGTCATTTCTCAGCTCAGTTTATGGCTCCATAACATAACTTCTGCTTCAGAATCGTAGTGGCCAACGTTCTGTGATTTCCACCCTCACACCATCTGTCGGCCTCCCGATGGGGGAGAGAAGTCAACGGCTAATGAGCATGCAACATGAACGCTCTTTAATATTTCAACACGTTAGCTAGTTATACCTAGAAACTCTGTTTAGCTGAAGACAAAACAGAAATGATCATTTTTGGTCCAAAAACTCAAAGACAAATAGTTGCTGCTCATCTCTGTTCAGTCTCTTTAAACACAAACAATCAATCAAAAAAAAAAAAAAATAATAATAATCATCTAAATTTTATTATTTTAAAAATATATATAAAAAATTAAGAGACCTTCTGTCAGCATCTGATCCAGAGAAAATAGTTCATGCATTATTTAAAGTAGACTGAACAACTGTAATAGTTCATTTACTGGCCTGTCAAAATCACCTGTTAGACTAGTTCAGTGTTTCTCAAATGGGGGTACGTGTATCCCTAGGGGTACGCGATGGCACTACAGGGGGTACTTGAGAGAGAGAAAGGGTGTGGAAAATTAAAAAATAAAATGTTAGTCTTTGTCCCACACCAAGCGTGATGACAGGAAATTATCAAAACTCTAAATTACGGTTTTTCAACCTTGGGGTCGTGACCCCAAATGGGGTCACCTGAAATTTCAAAAAAATTGAAATAGATTTTTGAAATGTTTTAATTGTTATTATAATTTTTTTATTAAAACATGCAATCTTAAACAAATGTATTTCTATACTTTTAATTTGTGAATCTAGTTCAACTAAAATGCAGTAAAAATATATCTGAGCTCAAACATGATGAAAAACTAATTCTAGAATAAAACGAGGTCCAAAAAAGGGTGAGAACCACTGCACTAAATACTGTTTATTTCCACTAACTTACAAAATGAGATGAGATTCTTTAAAATGTGTTTCATCACTTATTATTATAATCTATAGTTGATTTTCACAGTGTTCTGAGCAAAATGTTGTAGTTGGACAAAGGGGGTACTTGGATTCAGAAACAGAGAAATGGGGTACTTGAGCCTAAACATTTAAAGAACCACTGAACTAGTTAATAAAACACTCTGCCTGCACACGTGAGAGGGGCTCCAACATTGAACACTTTTAAAATCACATTAGAAACTCTACTTTTTGCAACATTTTATGCTTAGATGTAGTTGTTTGCTTTCAGTGTGTGTTTATTTGAGTGATCTACTATGTGTGGATCATTTTGGTGTATATGTTGAGCTTTAACTCCGGCTCAGAATCTGATTATCGTGTCAATATCGTATATTGTTTTTGACTGTGAAGCACCGTGTGTTGCCCCGTGCATGAAATGTGATATATAAATAAATCTTAACTTGAAATGTTTTCAAACTAGAAACATACACGTAAATACTCACGTAAAGACTTTCTAGTTTGTCACATGCTAAACTCATGATGAACTTCATAATGAGTTTAGCATATGAACTTCTGTATCATATTTGTATTATTTTTTGTGAATATCTGTATTACATTTGTATTAGTATTATCTATCTTACTTTATTTGTTACTACTGTAATGTCTGTGTATCTGTATTTTAAACAGTCTTTTACTTAATTGTACACTTATTTAACGTTTTTTTCTTTCTTTCGTCTTTGTTAAACATTTTATTCTTTTATTTGTGATTTTTTTTTTTATCTTAAATGGCTGTAACGAAAGCAATTTCCCCTGGGATTAATAAAGGAATTCTGATTCTGATTTTTTTTTAGAAAGCAGACATTACGAATGACTCCAATAATTCAGGTTGAAAACTCTCCTGGACGAATGGACTCACCTGTTTCTGCAGCTCTTCCAGTTTGTGCTTACGAGCATGTACGGCCTTACTGGGGAAAGCCCAGTAGTAGTTGGATGTACCCACTCTTTCACAGTCCACCATGTTGTCATCCACCAGGCTTTGCAGCACGTCCTTCACAGTCATCGGAGCTTAATGAGGAAAACAAACACTTATGTTGATTAGCGGTGAGTACTGGCAAGGATGTTGCAATACGATACGTGTAACGATACAATATTATCACGATATTCTACCCAGTGAATATCAAAACTAAACGTAGAGGTGAAAAATCAAGTCGCTGTATATGTTCATCAGAAGATATTGATCATTCAGAGGACAAATTGAGTCAAAACTATTTGCTTCAAAACATCCTATTTATTATTTATTATTAGTTTTTTTTTGCACATTTTCACCGAAAAAAAAGAAAATACAGTGTTACACACTGTCCTCATAAAATAAAGTGCAACAAGTACTGTGTGGAAGTCTCAAACTGTAAATGAGAACATTAAGGATAAATCACCCTGAGTTACTGATAATGCACAAAAATAAGAATGAATCATTTCTCCTATGGTGTCAGTTTAAACACTGATGTGAACAGATTATATGAAAATACAATGCCTGTACATACATAAATATTGCAGGTATCACACACTGCCATCATAAAATCAAGTGCATCAAGTAACCATTGCAACACATTGAACGCATTGTACACACCACTGAAATATTGCACATACACAAAAATATTGATTAAATAATAAATATATATACATATATATTGTTTTTGAAAAAATGATTTTAAAAAATTAAATAATTCGTTTAATTTAAAAAAAATAAAAATCAAAAAACTAAATTGATTTAAATAAATTACAATTTAATTTAATTGATTTAAATGTATTTAAATTTAAATCAATTCAAATTGATTTAAATTTAAATCAATTCAAATTGACTTAAATTTCCAATTTTAAATCAATTTAAAATTGGCACCCAAAAAAAAAAATCACGATATATCCTAAAATTGATTTTTTTTCCACACCCCTAATGTTGATTTCTGATGACTGAAATGATTAGCAGGTCAAACTGGAGTTTTATGATTATAACTCATCATCAGGTCTGATTTTCACCATTGGCTAATTCACTGGAACCCTTGATTGTGCTGAACTCACACATACGCAGGTTTCTGCCTATTTTTCCCTCTGTTGATCAGAGTGAACGCTGCAGGAGAGGATGTGATAGAGCGCGGGTTGTTACATCTTGAACTGTGTCAGCGGTGAAACGTGATACTCCCACATGCTTTGCTAAGCTGGTCCACAGTGAAGCTGAAAGAGCTTATGTGCTGCTTTGAGGATTCAGAGGATGGTAAACGGTGGTAGAAAATAGGACTGGCAACCGCCATCAAAAACGAAGAGCGCTGTGGATAGATTACCCACACCCAGCGTGTGACTGACTGACTGACTGAGGAACTGGTAACTGGAGGAACGCTCATTTCTTTAAGCCTCTTTTTAACCAACAACTATGAGGCCATTTTAATGGTTACCAGGAGGCCCTTGTCACAGATCCCCCCCCCCCACCCCTCCAATCCCTACCATAGCCTGTTTGCACTGTTTTCTCCTAATACAGGGAAAATGTGGCTACAGCACAGATCTCCTGATGACCATTTCCCCTCATTACCAACTGTGCATCTACATACTAGGATTATAAACGCAGGCTCTTAATCCCAGCAACAACATCCACTTCCTGCAGATAAATGTTCACGACACGTCCCCCCACATCTGTTTAGTTCCCACTTTTAAAAGCAACTTGGGTTGAACAAAACACTTAAAACCTAATGTTTGTGTTTTCAGACTTTTTCCTTCTTTTCTGTGTACGTGTGTGTGTGTGTGTGTGTGTGTGTGTGTGTGTGTGTGTGTGTGTTGGACTTTGGAGCCACTGGCATTAGACAGCCCTCTCCACCATGAGCTTACTGCTATTGATAGGTCTACTTCTGCTCATACAGTCTAAATACAGTTATGATGGCAACAGCGAGTCCTAGTTGCCATGGCAATTATATGAGCACGTCACCGCAGTCTTTTAAAGAATGTATGAGGATGCAGAGCTTGTTCTGGCTGCTTGTACGTCTGCAAAGTCCCAAGAGAGAGAGACTCCTGGCATTTCTTTTCCCTAACAAAAACAGCACTGATGGCATCACTTTGTATTAATATATGATGCTTAGGATGGCATTGCCCTTGGATAAATTAGTTCTTAGCCCCAAACAAACTATAAATACTACAAAACGATACTATAAATAAGGATTGTTATAACTGTGGCTCCAAACTAGTCATTTTCATAAATCTATCCTGTTTAGGCTGATTTTGAAGAAACTTTTCCTGTTGAATTTCCAATTAGAACATGATGTAAAAAAAAACTGCAGTACTCACATATTCCTTTTGATTTAGTAAAGAAGAGTACTTCACTTTGAAAAAAAAAAACTGAGTTATGAAGTGTTAGGGAACACAGCATGTGGAAACCATTATGGAATTTAAAACTTTAGATGACCCCCATTAGATTCAATTTGTCTGTGGCTGAATAGTGGATATTTTACTATGATGTTAATAGGCTTGTTGTTCGTATTGTGTATTTTGTTGTTTTGTGTAGTGATTTTTATATCCAGGTCTACTTGTGTTTAGGATGAACTCTGGACTCAGTACTGTATGTATTTTCATGTATACTTTGTGCCTGGCTGTATAGACGCTTTGATTGTAAACATTGTGACGTAGGGCGGGGCTTAGCCTGGAGGCAAACCACCATAGATATACTGTATATAAACACTATATGACTTACCATACCATAAATAAAATTAAAAATGCAGTACTCACATATTCCTTTGGATTTAGGAGCAATCTTCTCAATGTCTTTCAGCTGGAACACGTCTTTCTGATTTCAGTGGGATAAGAAAACAATATATTTTAGTTTATAATGCCAAAAGCCAAGTTATCAATACCAGCAACAAATCTGCACGTAGCAAAATGAAAGATGACAGGCTGTTTTTTTAATTGTAGAATATTAACCACACCTGCATTGTGTTTGATCTTCTCATGAAGTTGTTTCCACATTATTTCGAGCTAACGCAGACAAACACTTCCAAAATGAAATTTATAAATGCTAATTTTCACCATCAGTGTTTATACTTTTTCTGCTCCATCTCTGTTAAGAAGGGGCCTGGGCTACTGTCCTTGCGCCGTCTGGGTCTTTGCGGTCCTGCTTGACTGTGGCTGGTTTGTGGGCTGGGTTGGGGGGGGGGGGGGGTGATCCCCGGGGGGCTTTGCCACCACCTCACCTAGGTGTAACACTGCCCTCTCTTTTTATATTCTCCCTTTAATAAAGTGTTTCTTACCCTTCCTTAGGGAGGGCTGGTGATGGTCACAATTGTGCAATAAAATAATGCAATTTATTTAATTGCAATAACAAAAAAATAAAAAATAAAATGCATTGCTGTCTAAAAAAAGATTGCACTTCTTGCTGTGTTGACCTTTGACAGCATGTGCAGACAAGTAAAAAAAAAAAAAGAAAAAGAATTTACCACAACAACCCTTACGTCTTATGTAAAATTAAATAATACAAAACGTATCTTAACATTGCTGTAAAGTTACTTACCATTTGTACTTACATTTTAAATCAAAGCGTAATCAATACCCAGGCATTGTTACACTGTACAAATGTGTGTTAAGGATATATGTATGAAATGCAATTTTTTTTTTCATTGTCAATGACATTGTTAAAGACAGAGCTAACTTGTTGATCTCTTTCAAATAATGTAATGGTCTGATTTCATCTAATATTGTACCATATACAGTAATTAACAGTGTATTATATTCACTGCTGGTTTAGTTTCTAAACCATGCACATTTACAGCAAAAAAATAAATAAAAATACAAAAACATACACAAACTGGTACTAATTTTTTAAAACTAGCACAGGGTTAGGGAAACAACTCAGACCCACAGACAGACGACACACCTAAAACTGAATAAAGTAAATATTATTTAAAGATTTTTGTGTATCGTTTACATCAACATTATTTACATTAATAAGTGATCATGCATAGCTATTAAAATTATGGAAAACATATCGGTAGGGTTGTGCACCGAGAACCGGTTCCGTTCCTAATGTCCGGTTCCAGAACCGTTACAAAGATGTTTGCATTTTGATTCTTTTTTTCGATTCCTAAATGCACGCACTAGTTTGTTTTGCGGCTTGCTCTGTTTGTTTACGCAGGGTTTGTATAAGATGCGTTCAGAACGTGACTTGTGTGTGTGTGTGTCTGCGGTTTCAGTTTGGTCCGACAGAGCGGAAGAGAGATAGGAACTAATCACTGGTAAAAAGCCCAGTAAAACTGGGTGATTTTACAGCCTGTGAATGAAGTACGGGGGACGCATTAACTCTGCCTACAGGTCCTAGTGCCTGCCAGTCGATGAAGCCTGTTCCGTTTACCGAGGTCTGTGGGTGTTTAATAAGTCTGTGTGTGTCCGTGGGAAAGTCTGCATGTTTATGCCTCTGTCCATCCACTCTTTTCATTATATCCATGTCTTTTAAGGCTCTTATGAAATAGTATTGGCTGTAGTCCGGGCCGCCGCCATCTTGGATTATGTCGTCACCAGTGCGTCATCGCCGAAAGTTGCGAATGCGCAGAATGACCCAAATAACTGTAAAGAGGTCTCATATTAGTCTATTTTCTTTTTAAAGTGGTGTTTTTTTTGTGGCTTTAGACTCCAATTATATTTATGTATATAATATCTTTCCTACAGTATAAACAGGTTCAAAATATAATTATTTTTTATTGTTTCTGTTTCCACTGTATCCAGAATAATAATAATAATTCTCAACAAGAACTATTGATTGATTTGTCACATGACTGTTCCAGGGTTTGAGTTTGTTTTATTTAGTTTCACATCTACCTGTAGATTATCCTGTGAAATCTGTGACCTGTTGACCTGCACAACTCAAAGAATCGAAATCGAGAATCGCTTAGAACAGGAATCGAAATTGAGAATCGGAATCGGAAAAATCCAAACGATGCCCAACCCTACATATCGGTGCAAAATGAATAAATTAAATGTTCCATCAATTCCGTCAAAAAAGAGGATAAGGCTAAGACTTTAAAAAGAGAAACATAAACATTGATCTGCAAGATAATATAGTCAGCAAACAGCAGCTCAAAGAATGACTGAATAAAAAGGGATGATATCCAGAAAAAGTAAACATTGCTAAAACATTATTGAATGATGAATAATGAATAGCTCTGAAATACTTCTGAAAATCTAGCCTGCTATATCTTTCCTATTGATAAATAAACTGAAATATTAAAACTCACCGAGTCAAAGAAAATTTCCATCATTCGAGTCCTTTTCTCCTCCAAACTCAGACCTTTCTTCTTCGACTGCAGCAGAGTTAGAAGACAACATTTACCTTTAATTATCCTATTGACAATTGACATACACATGATTTGTCAGATGTGCTGAAGCAGTTTGGATGGTGAAAAAAAAAACAAAAAAACAATATAATTATATTTTAAAATGGGTAATATTCAAGACAATATTAGCTACATTCACACAAATGACCAAAACAAACACATTAAAGCAAAGACATGTCAGACATTTAACAAAGAGTTAGACTACATAAACAGCACATTAATTCATTGTAAAATTACAAATATAAGGTACAAACTAGCAGTGTGACGATAATTTTTTTTTAAAATTTAGTATCAATTTTATTTTTTTTTATTCAAAACCTTTTCTGCTTTTTCACTAAAATGTGCAGGTAGGTCTTCACAAAAAAATTGTCACTGTTTGTTGAAGGAACCAATATATTGTTTACTGGAATATTGCACTATAATGGTGTCACTGGTAAGAAAGACCCTATTTTTTGTTTACAGAAATCACTATTAGAGATACAGTAGTTATTCGTTTACATTGATATGTTGACACTTATTTACACAAATGTTGCACTAAAATAGTGTCACTGTTCATAAGACACTTTTTCACTGTATTGTCTTTCAGAGATATGAAATAAAAATTTTATTTTTTCGCTTAATCTTTTTTCTTATGTCAGATTATCGTAGATCGATTTCTAACCAATATATCGATAATCACAGTATCGGCATATCGTATCGCGAGGTACCTAGAGGTTCCCACCCCTAGTACAAACACAATTCCAAAGCAAACTAGAAAGCACTCAGTGAGCCAAGCACCAAATCTCCTCTTTGTCAGATATTGGTAATTATCTAGATTATTGATCCTGATCATAGTATCATCATCATTCACACTTTAAATGTCTTGGAAGAAATGTCTTGCACGTGGCTATGCTCAAAATAAAACTCAACCTATGTAATGCATGTAACATGCAAAGTCACCAGCAGAAGGGGCTGTAGAGCCAGCTCAAAGAGCTGAACATAGGGATTTATTGATTTTTCAAACTGATCTAGAATCAGTATATTGATCTGGATCACCCCCAATATCTAATCACTTATTCCTTATACTATTTAGGATATCTCCTTAAAATCCATTTATTAGTTTTTGAGTCAGACTGTTCAGAGACAAACAAATAAAATAAATTAAATGTGAGAAAAATGTCTGATATTCACAGTTTTCTGGATCAGTGTTCCTGATCATGGTATTATGATCAGTCACCAGCAGGAGGTGCTGTAGAACCAGGTCAAAGAGCGGAAGAAAGGGAATTGAAAATGATCCAGAATCAGTGTATTATTAATCCGGATTTCTTCTAAAATTGAATCACTTCTTCCTTATCCCATTTAGAAAGTTTCCTAAAATTTCCATCAGAATTCATCCATTATCTTTTGACTTAGACTATTCACAAACAAACACCAGCAAAAACATGACCTCCTTGTCGGGTGTAATATTAGGTGAAGCAACAATTTTAATGTAAAAATAATACTAGTAAGCCCACGTTAATGTGTTGCAGTATGCAGTATGGCATCCAGTCACTAGAGGCGCTCGTATTCCGGCTTAAACGAGCGACTTTGGCCTTGTTTTTTCTGTAAAATCACCAGCAAATCTCGACAGTCGCTGGTTTTTGGGCTTGTTTTCTAATGTGTAGGCACTTGTTTTTTTAGGGCCTTGCTTTGGTGCCTGATGAACCCCTCAGGTTTCTCTCACTGCTCTCTTTTAATTCAGCAAAACGCAAACACTAGTTCATCCTCTCCCAGGATCCGTCCACTTGATCTTTTCCTGATGTCTATGGGCGTGACACGCCCCCATCCCCACTCAGTCACGTACAAACCAGAGTGACAGTGGTGAAATAATACCACCTCACACATTTATTACAGCACGACCCAGTGTCACAGACTGAGTATACCTAGTACTAAGATCGATTATGAGCATATATGCGCATGTGCATTACCGGAAAATGAATTTTTGCTTTTAAAAAAAAAAAAAATTCAGTTTTGTTTATTTTTGTTTTCAAAGTGAACGGACACGTGCTTTATTAGTTTATTAGAATAGGTTAGGGTGTCATGTGTGCGCATGCACATATATGCTCATTATTGATCTCAGTTCGAGGTAAACTCCGTTTCTCAATCTGTGTACTTGTGCAGACTTGTGTGCTCGTGGACTTGTGAAAAGTCATCACGTGCAGTCCAAGTCCTGTTCCAATTCAAAGTCTGCTTTTCAGCAAGTCCGCTGTAAATCCCCGGATGAGAACTTGAGAACTTGCCACGCCCATTTTACCGAGCATGCATCAGAGGAGACTCGTGCGTACTCCGTCAGCCATATTTCCCAGCATACACTTCGAACAAGCGCATGATTTCAAAGATGACGAAGGAGGAGGATAAGCCGCACATGTGTAAGTTACAAAAAATACAATGATCATTATATTGAACAAAATAATAATAATATTGCATTCAATTAGGAGTTTAATTTCAAACCTGAAGTGGTGCAGATTCTGTTTTGTCCTAAAGAAAAATATTTTCAGGACAGAATTTTGTTTTTCTTTAAAAATGTAATACCTAAAACATGTAATTAAATAATTAAGAATTAAAAAACCTTATTCAAACTAGAGAATTACTTTATATCATCATTATCAATATTAATGTTATTCTTGTTGTTTGTGGGCCTAAAGTATTCCCAAAATCTATTCTGAATTATTTATTTATTCGTTTTTTAGCTTTTTATTATTATTATTTTTTTAACAACTATTATTAATTCAATACCTAAAAAATAAAATTATTAAGTAAGAATTCAAATACCTTATTTTGATATAAAATATTTTATTATTGTTGTTATACATAAAACATGTTCAGAATTTTTTAATTTATCACCAAATATTTCATTGGTTTACAAAATAATTAATATTTACAACAATGACATCTACCCAATGATACATAATATTTTCTTTGATGTCTACAGTGGAGCGCTCATACTCCACACAACAATGTCAGGAAGTTTGCTTTGCCCCAAAACAACGAGTATGTGAAGTCCGTTCTCCTAGTTTGCTCCACCAGTCCGTACCCAGGAGTTCACAAGTACAGAGTATTCATACTTTTAAGGAAAGGTAAAAGCCGACACCGTGAAACTACCGGCGCATGCGTACTAATAGCGTAGTAAATATTTCCACGGGAGTCCTAATTTTCACTACACCGGCACAGAAAAGCACAAAAACTTTGCGCCTTAAAGGACACAAGACAAACAAATAAACTAAAAATAGCCAGATATATCGCCAGCCACACCACACAGCAGTAGGAGCTGTGAATCATCTGTGTTAATTAGGGATGTAACGATTAATCGTAAGGCAGTTAAAAATCGATTCATAGGTATCACGGTTGATATCGATTTTTTGAAAATTGAATCGCAGTACTTTTTTTAACCAGCAGAGGGCGCTATCCACAAGTGTAGGCGGCGGGCGGAGTCTGCTAATGCTTTCTTTCTGGCCGCCTTCTACTCTTAAATATGTTAATAAATGATTCATTACCCCTTTAGCACCGAAAGAATATCTGTAATATTACTTGAATATCTGTAAAAGTCACGTTTTTCTATTAGCTCTGTCTGCTAGCATAGCTTCTCTTCTTCACTGCAAGATATCTGCATGCCAACCGACCACTGTGTTACAAGCGCCCTCTGCTGGTCCAAACAAATATGACGTAAATTAGTGTAATCACGGTTTTTTTTTTTTAAAGTCCAATTGTTAAGGCACAAAATACATTTTCAGTTGCACTTTTAAAAGAAAAAGAACTATTATGCAGTTTTGCATTGTTTATTATAGAACCAGAATTTAAATTAATAGGCTTCATTTTCATTTCTATTATTCCTTTATTTATTTCATTCAAGATTTATTTTTAGTTAAATTACATTGTTTTGAATAGTTCATCAAGGGATTCTTTTGACAATGAAATATAAAAGGAAAATAATACAGTATTTTCTAGTTTTTTTCCCAAAAAAAAAAAATTGTCTACAGTCCCATTTTGTAAAATAAATCGTGAGAGAATCGTATCGTGAACCCAGTATCGTGAATCGAATCGTATCGGGAGTTGAGTGAATCGTTACATCCCTAGTGTTAATAGGATCTAAGTCATGTGGCAAACCACTCAAAAACAGTAGTATGGTACATTGCACAACTTTAAAAAAAAATTCTAATAATAATTTACAACTGTATTCACTCATTCAATACTTTTTTATATTGACTGTTTTTACTTTTAGTTTACTGAAAACTACATTAAATGTGTATATTTAAACTGGCTGTTATCAAAGTGACCTCTTTTTTTTTTTTCTCCGATGCTCTCGTGCTGTTTTGAAAGTGGTCGCTTGATATTCTCGCGAGATCTGGCAACTTCCCCCGAATTTACACGAGATAGTTGAACAACACATATACCTTCCTCTTTAGGGTTTATTTAACATTGCTCTGGTGTACCGTCTGTGAGCAGGCAGTGTGATGGCCAGATTAATGTACATATATTTTAATGCTAATAGACACAGCAGCATATATCCACTATCTACTTTTTCAGAGTCGGTGTTGTGGAAAATGTCACTGATTGCTTTCAGCTGCGCGTCAAATGAAACACGTACTCACCATTTTACAGTCCACACTGCTCCAATAAAGCCCATAAACGTCCACACAACCACTAGATGAGTGAGTTAAAGCCGCTGAGAGCAGATTTTAATGTCCGTCAAAGAAAGTATTCAAGCTGACGAGGGTTTCCCGCGAAGAACTGTGCCAGACTGTGCTGCATTCACGGATCCTCGTAAAATACCCAGAATCATGTAATGAAAAAAAGTGAGCGAATAAGATGAATAAACTATAGTTCTGGAGGGCCACTGCTTCAAATAACGCCTGGTTGGTAACATATTCTAGTGTCACAACACAAGAGAAGATTGTCAGGTCTCTTATAAATAAGTTTGAAAATAATTTAAATTTTATTTAGTAATAAAAATCAATTTAAGTAATTAAAATCAACTTAACAGGATAAGGGAACCCATTAAACTTTTCATTGCCCCGTGCTACGAAGAGTAATCACTAAGGTTACGAAAAAAACCATTCATGTGCTGGACAAAGTATGTGTATAAATATTTCCAGCTGCACCCAAATGTAACATGAAGTATGAGTTTGACCCTCCTTTCATGATGGTGTGCCTCCCCCTACTGTTCAATAGTAGGTACTGCTTTACTCAATCTTTGCACATCATGTTGAGGCTTGAAAAATGGTGTTGCAATGACTGAATATTTCATGTTAAAACGAAAATATGTCCAGCATTACTTTATTGAGATCGCAAAGATAAATCATCAATAGTTATGTATCCATCTGTCCTCACCGACAGTGCATAACAGATGAGACGTCTTCGATTGATGGCTCTTTTTACTCTAAGTTTGGAGGACAATGATTACAGAGGCTTTATTAAGAAATCCAGTTCGTCTATCAATAATAAATCAGATATATTAAACAGTAAAAAATTATTTTTTTTTTACACATTTTGGATGAAATACATACTTTAAACAATGTTTAAAGCAGTGTTTTTCCAACCTTGGGTTCAGGACCTCATGTGGGGTCGCCTGAAATGTCTAGTAATTGATTTAAAATCTAAATAATTACTGATTAGAAATACTTTTTTTTAAAAAAAAAAAATGCATGATTATACTTTCTGAAATTAAAACAACACTTTCTTAAACTACCTTATTGTATACTTTCACTTTGTCAAAAATTAAATCTAGTTAAATAAAAATGCATTAAAAAAAATCCGAGTTGACACAATTTGTCACTCTGTATTTGTAATACTGTATAGCAAACATTAAAAACTAATTCCAGACAATGTTTTAAGGGTCGCCAGACATTTTTTATATCAAAATGGGGTCACGATACAAAAAAGGTTTGGGAACCAATGATTTAAAGAAGAATAGCTCATTTCTATGATATATAGAGCTACAAATGGCAGTAATTTTTATTTAATTCAAGTGAGGATTATGTCTTTGAAAAATGTTCAAAAGCTTTAAAAAACAGGGTTTCTAATGTTTCTCGTAATAATAACATGTATAAAACAATCCCTTTTTCTTTTAATGGGCACTTTAATTTGATTTGGCATCACAAATATAAACAGGACAAATGTAACTTTGCATGACTGTGTAGAAAATTAACATGGATTTATAAGGAAAAAAATATTAACTGTGAGTGAGGACAATGCAGTGAGTAAGACCTTCTAATGGGAACACTGGGACTACATTGTCATACAAAAATTAACAACTACACAATCTGTGTTTTTGTGAATGTAGATATATACAAATTATATACAGCATCTGAACCCACGGCTTAAATCAAACTCAGATCAATCGTACTGTGTCTTTCTTCCACTTATAAGAAAACACAAAATGAAATGGAATCGTCACAAGTCTTTATACACATTACACATCCAATCAATCACACCTACTGTGCACGGCTGAGGTAAACTCACCTGATCATTCACTTGTTGTCACATTTAAACGCATAATATACGACTTTGGTAAACCAATGATCAGAATAACGTGTTGTGACTGAATAGAGAACATTGAGTGGTGAAGTTCTTTATAGGTGAGACAGTGGCTTTACTTTGAGTTGATAACAATGAGCTTTGAACTGTATTAGATTCTATACACAGGAATTTCCGTGATTAAAACGTGCCTTGAGTTCCCAAACATGCTTGGAAACACCCTGCTCTAGACATTAGATGGAACACTTAATGTAAACAGGCAAAATGTCAGGAAGCTAAAGAGCACTTCACAGGAAGTTGTCTACAGGGTTGTGTTGCTATGGTTTCCCTAATGTGACGCTGAAGTTAATTTTTCACAATCATTTCTAGTATTGCTGGAAACAGACGCGAGTGTTTATTTCTAGTATTTACAGATGAAGATGAGTTGGCTGTACAATGATATAGTCTGATCTCACCAATCAGATGAATGAAGCAGGAATGACGTCTTCTTGCTATCTTTAAACCATAAATAATTATCCTTTATTTTTTCCCCTAAGGATCAGAGATGAAACACAGTGAGGACTATTAAAAACTAGATGGCACAATGACAGATGAGTAGATGGAATCCCAAAGCGTTCCCAGAGTGGTGTGTGTTTGTGCTACTGCAGGTATCGATAGACTTTGAAACAGTGGTTTCCTGAATCTGCGACAACGACGTGTCCATCAGAGGTGAGGGCCAGTCCCTGGGGGCCGTACAGAGGGTCCGCTGATGTGTTGATGTAAGAAAGGAACGAACCACTGCCGTCAAACACCTGGAAGAGAAGTACGACTCGTTTTTCTGCTGGTTTTACTGGTTTCAAATGAATAAAAATGAGAGATGTTTTTAATGTGACTGAGAAAATGTCCAAACACTTTATACAGACAGTGAATGTGACCGAAGAAGAAACACTGGAGTAGACTTAAAATGATGTCACTAGTAAGAACTTAAACTACTAGTAACTCTAAATGGCCTAATAGAAAAGGAATATTTGTTTACTAGCAGGGGTGTTCCGATCCAATATCAATATCGGTCCAACATCGTCCAAAAAAAAAAAATAGGATTTTATCGGACTGCATCTAAAATCTTTGATATAAGCGCTCCGATAAGTTTTTGTTGTTTTCTTCCCACCATTTACTGACAATAAAGAAATAACTGACGTGAACTTGAATTGCTGACTATTGTTCTCTGTTTGAGTAACATCACTAGATCAAACCTTTTCTAACATTCCACACTACAAAATAAGTAATAAAAGTATGTATGATTTGTGCTGATATCATATTGAGTCAATATCGTATCGACGAATACGTAAGGTTGCAATATCGGTATCGTATCGGAAGTGAAAAAGTTGTATCGGGACATCCCTATTTACTAGTACACAAGAAAAATCTCACTAGTAGTACTCATAGACATAGACTCGCACTATAGTCTCTAGCATGAGCAAAGTCAAGTACTACATGAAAATGCATTCAACTCAGTGCAAACATGGCAGACGAAGCTCCGCTGGATGAGCTGTCCCAACTTAAGACAGAAGTGTGGAACCATCTTATTGATATCCTGATGAATTTGAAAGATCAATACTGATTTGAAATCGAATTGTGATTAATCGATTCAAAACCACATTAATCAAAATTGAGTCGATTCAGGAAATTGGCCATGATACCCAGCTCTAGCAGTGAAACCAAAATATTCACGAGTACAAACATAACTGATGGCCTGGGGGCCACTGGCGCTTCTCGGTTTAATTTTGTGCACCCCCCCCCCCCAAAAAAAAAAAATACTTTCAATTCAACTTTATTTTTATAGCGCAGATTACAACAAAGTCATCTCAAAGCGCTTAACAATATAGAATACAGAGTAAGAAAGAAAGAACCCAGCAAGACATACACAACCAACACACACTCAGAGACTCAAAAAATGCACAAAATGACAGTAGAAATGTACAAAGTGACTCTAAAGACAAAAAACAACAACACAAATGACTAAAAAAAAAGCAACAGAAACACAGCAAATGACAAAAATACACAGAACAACAAATAACCATTAAAATCTCTCAAAAACACACAATATTACCCCAGTAACACAAAACTACAATGAAAATACACAACACGACTCCAAAAAACAGATTAAAAGGTTACTTTATTTGAAGTTTTATACATAAGGCTGACATTATGCCGTCATTAGCATGAATAAGGCGTCATGAAGACTGTCATTAAGTGTTGTTCACTAAATTTGGACACCTTTAGAGCTATGTTGGCATTTTTTGGGTTAGGTGGAGTGATCTAGTGGGGTTAGGGTTAGGCCTTAGGGGTAGGGTAACGAACAACACTAATAACAGGTGTCATGTCATAATAATGACGGCGTAATGTCAACCTTTATGTATAAAACTTTAAGTGTTACTTGTTAAATATAGAAAAAAATGACAACAATACAAAATGACCACAACTATACACAAAATGTGTTGTTTCCTGTGTTAATGCTCAGATTGGGGAGATTTCTAACATAAATGTTGATATTGTGGCCCCTAGGATCAGATCATCACATTGTCGTGGTCCACGCTGTGGTAAAAGTTGCCCAGCTCTGCACTAGTAGAACTAGTAGACCTAATGCTAGTGAAGTAGGAGGGATTCTAATCAAATCTAATCAAAGCCAATTGAAACCCTGAATTTGCTTCCCCCGCCCCCTTATTAGCATACACGCTTACCAGTGGTATTAGACACTTTTTGCTCATACTTGTGCAGTAGTAAACCAGTACTCCAAATTTAGCACTAGTAGAGCTTAACATAGGACACGATCATTATCTGCAGGTATTATTGTATGCAGGCATGTGTGCTTTGCATGTGTGTAATCATTAAAAAAAAAATGTATATTATTACAACCTACTAAATACTAGTTGACAAAGCTCTGCTTGGCTTTTCTTCAGTAGTTGTGTCATTCACTGACCTGTATCCTGCTGTTGCCCCAGTCTGCCACTATGATGTTCCCATTAGCATCCACTGCCACTCCTGTTGGAGCGTTGAACTGACCGTTGCCTTCACCATTAGAACCGAACTTCAACAGGAATTCGCCCTCTGTGTTGAACACCTACATGGTTGTCATAGAGGAAACATACATAGATATTAGCTCGTAAAAACAAACAGGGTGCTTCTTTATTGTACATCCACCCTGATTGAAAGTGATATATTGTAAAATATATCAATGAGAATGTATAGAAATATCTGACAGAAAGCCTTTGTGTGGTGGGAGCCTAATCCTGGATATCAATTCAAAGTGATCAGAGAAAAGCTGTAATACATTAGACCTTTTTGTTACTGTAAAAGAACTCAGAAAGAATGCTGAAATACTGACATATTAAACCCTGTCCTGGTCTCATACCGCAGCAGTTCAAACTGATGTATTATGTAAACGTGTTTAAACTGAACAATCAAAGTAAATGTCATTTTCAAAGCACAGGAATGGGATGGCTGTAATGTATTTATTATTTACCTTGACTGAGTGGTTGTGGAAATCTGTCACTATGATCTCATTGTTGTTGTTGACAGCAGCAAAGTGAGGCCCTGGAGTAAACGTCATAAATGAAGACATTTAGAAGTGAGTGAATAGAAAATGTTTGCAATATGTAAGTATATAAAACACGTGTCAAACTCAAGGCCCGGGGGCCAAATCTGGCTGTTCAGAGCATCAAAATCGGCCCATTGCCGAAAGTAATAACACAGAAAGCATGAATTGTTGTGTAAATTACTTAATATTTCAGGAGTAGACATGTCAGTCCTCCTAAATTCATAAACGTATTGAAACGTCACATGACTACAGTCAGAAATTGTTGAAAGAACTCTTAATTTTTCTAAAATTCTGCCGTTTCTTACCAACAATTCTCCAGAACTGCCCGAAATTACACAGAACATGTGTAACATAATCGAGACATTTTGAAGGGGAGATCCTGCAGTGACTGATTTATGTTATGTCTTGCTTGGACATAGTCAGTGGAAGTTAAACTAGGGCATGATAATGATGAAAGTTCCTTTTCTCTTCTTCTCTTTTTTAAAAACGAACACAGGATTGAGCTGGTTAAACAGTGCTGAGCATACCTGCAAACTGTCTGTCCCCGTTGCCACGGTTACCAAACTTGGTGACCAACTTGCCGTTGACCTGGAAAATGAAGACAGAGCAGGCCTTGTTGTCAACCACGATGATGTGTCCGTTTCTGTCCACAGAGACGCCTTTAGGACCCATCAGCTTTCCCGAGCCAATCTTGTTCTGAAGACAGAAAACAGCTTTGGATGAAACACAGGTGGAGTTTGAGATTCTTGCCATGGGGGGCAAAATAAAAAACAGAATTAAATATATAGACTGTCTTGAGTTTCACGCCAACCATAATGCATGTAATATGTACAATAATGCAACAATTATTAGTAACAATTGATAATGTTGACTACAAAAATGTGTGTTAACGCGTCATTTAATGTTGTAAATCAATGATAAAATCAGGTCGTAGGCCACTTCCTGCTTCATTTTTGCTGCTGGGTGCAGTGTCGCTTCACCATTTACATTGTGAAGAAGAATTGCGCAACAGAAGAAGAACAGACCTAAAGTCTCAAAAGCCTGGGACAATTTCACTGAAAACTTATACTACACAACTGAACCCCCACCCACACAGACTCTGTGTATGATGCAAAACCTGAATATTCAAAGTTAGAATCTGTTTTAAAACCAAAAACTTCAATAAAAACTAAAGTCACATTATTTATTCAACCAATCAATGCTTTCTTTCCTCAAAGAAGCAATACTGAAATAAAAATTAGTACAGTGCTCGTTGGAAGTATGTGTGCTTCAGCCGCGCACATGCACACACTCTGACTCACATCAGGTTGAAATGCGTGCGTCTCACGCCCAATGTGTGAGACTTGAGAGCTTTGATAGTATATCAGTGTGAGTGCGGCTGCTCAGACGGTCTCCGTCCGGTGTAACCTGTGTTGATTCCGTGGTGATTTCAAAATAAAAGAAAAATAAACGTTTTAAAACGTTATCACCTCAAAAGAAAAGTCCACAGGAGCTCAAAACTTGTGAAAGAGCCTTAAACTACCTTCCTCTCTCTCATTCGTGTCTGCTTGGCAGCACCGATTGGCTGTGGCCGCACACGTGACTCTAGCTCGCCACTGTGATTGGCTCTGGCACACACCGGAGGGGAGCTGTGCAGTGAAATAGATGTAGATGGTGCGCTAGCGCTCCCCAAATCTAAGGTCAAAAGTTGAATAGGTTTCATTTCTGGGTGAACATGAATGTGCTCCGGGTGAAATAAAATTAAAATAAACGCTTTGAAATGACCAAATTACTCCAAAATAACAGATGCACACACTTGTGGTATTTGGAAGCCGTTGACAAAGTTTCAGGTCGAACAGGCACCGCGTCGCGGAGATATTCGCTCCACAAGCACACACGCAGACCTTCCTTGCATTGTTGTATAAAGAGATAGATGAAACACCTGCTTTACCTTAAACTTTCCTTCACTTGAAAAGACGCTGACCCATTTGTTGTCGTAGTCAGCAATGATGATGTCACCGTTAGGGTGGACTGCCACGCCCGTGGGTCGCTGCAGCTGACCAGGAGTTCTGCCGCGGACCCCAAAGCGACTTTTGAACAAACCGTCATTGGAAAAGATCTGAAGAGCATTAAACATCCAGATAAGCTTGTTTTTAATGAATGTGACACACACACAGGGCCATCTGCAGCACAGGGCCTGGTTCCTCTGTAGCACCATTGTTGGGGAGAAGAAGGAGCTCTGTTACCTGAACACATTGGTTGTTGCTGTCCGCTATCAGCACCTTTCCCACAGATGATGCAGCCACTCCCTGCAGGTTGGTGAACTCTCCTTTGTTTCTTCCTTTTGTGCCTGGAAAACATTTAAAACAAACCATGCCAAGGTTTGGTTGCTTGGGTTTTGACATCATTTGATGGCATGTGATGACTTTTTGTAACTTTACTTTCAATCTGTAATTTTTGGTGAATATTTGTTTTACATGTACTTATTATTTTTATATGACATATATTTGTCAGATAACTCACCCCCCAAATTTGATCAGATTTTACCCACACGGGGACCCCAGTGTACAGAATACTTAGGACACCCCTGCTTTTTTTTTTTTTTTTTTAGCTTTTTCATAAAACGGTAATTGATTAATTGGCAAAATCAATTAGTATTGTTTCCATGCAAACCTATTTGTACAGTGAACACAATGCCCCTGACTGTTAGTCATCATTAATACAGTTTAGTGCAGGGGTTCTCAACTGGTCTCACCCTGGAACCCACATTTTGCCACGGTCAATAAATCGCGATAAATAATTCAACCATCCAAATTTAGTTTTTCAAAAATAGCTGCTGAAAACAGTCTTTTTTCTTTTTTGATACATGCATTTCACAGCATACCCAAAAGAAAGTCCAACATGCCAGACATCAAGTAATTTATTTTTGACCAGCCGTCCCACCCAGTAGAGGTCCGCGACCCACTTTTGGGTCCCGACCCACCATTTGAGAATCGCTGGTTAGTGTATTAATAATACTTACTCTGAATGCTAAAGTTAATTTTAAGGCAAGTGAGCATTGTGTGATATTTAGTCTTGTTTTAAACCTTTAAAGCCAAATAAATACTGTTACGAGATAATGCAAACAAGGGGAAACATTATAATAAACTGATCTATATACAGTATATTTTAATCATATATTGATGGATTTTTTCTCTCCCTCAAAACCAAATAAAAATCGTACCAATTCTGAAAATGAGGTCATCCTCAATGGGATTCTCCTTCCTCCTCCCAGTGCTGTACATACTGGCCGGTCTCTTTATAGCTTTCTGCCTGATATGCCCACTGCCTGGTGACTTCAGCCTTTTCTTCACACCATCTGAGGTAGGCGACACATCTATGGATTTGGTCACTTTTACTTTGTAGGGGCTTCCTTTGATGTGCTGGTCATACAGACGCAGCGAGAGATGAAAAGTGCCCTCTTTGGGGGCCGTGAACAGGTACTCATACGTTCCATTCTTGTTATCTAGTATCTCTCCATCACCTTTGCTCCCATCAGGTGAGGAGATGTCAGCAGCGATGACTGCGTTTCCCATCTTACACAGTTCTCCATCTTTGTCCTTGGTTGTTATGGTGATAGACGTGGGCACGCCCACCACACAGAGCCGTAAGCCTTCGCCCGTCGCTACAGACTCAGAGGCCACAGCATTGGTGGTCAGAACGGTGCCCAGGTTGTGGATGGACTTCTTCACGCCGTCCGTCTCTATCAGGAAGTCCAGCTGATTATTCTCTTCGGGTTGAAGAGGAAGCTCCTGATTGGCCAGCTCAATGAGACGCTCGCTCATTTGCTTCTTCACCAGCAGCACCTCTGCCTCGGTTCCATGACTCAGCGCTTGCTCCGTGAAGTTACAGCTGCTGATGATGCCTTCCTGACCTTGGAGCAAGGCATCCAGCTGGGCTTGGAGTACCTACACACACACAGACAGACAGACAGACAGACAAACAGAAGAGCCAGTGAGAACACGATCCACCATCTACATATATCTCTAATGGGTTGCAATGGGACGATGTCCAGTCAGACACAGTTGTGCCGGGTTGTAAACAACCCCCCACTTCTGTCCCTCATTGCATAACCCATCATACTGCTCACACTGCTTCACACCATTTACACTGATGTTCACCCCTTATATCATTACGTGTGACCAGTACAAGATGAAACCTCGTCTGCAGTGGTAGCATTTCAGCGCAAGACATTTAATGTTAACCCAACCACTAGGAACTAGTGTATCTTTTTATTATTATTGCAATTAAATAAATGAATTAATTTTATTGCATAATTGTGACCATCACAAGCATTCCCTAAGGAAGGGTAAGAAACACTTTGTTAAAAGGAGAGTATAAAAAGAGAGGGCAGTGTTACACCTGGGTGAGGGGGTGGGGGTGAGGTGGAGGGGGAGGGGAGCAGGGAGGAGAGATTCAAGGTAGAATATGGAAGGGTGGGGAAGAGTTGATTATTGTAAAGTGAGAGTGAGATGTGAAGTTGTAGTGGTGCATATTGTGCTCATTGTGTAATCAAGCCAGTGTGATGATAAGTGTGAAGCTTAGGTATAATGGTGGTGGCTGTGGACAGAGGGAAGGAGTGAGTGGTAATACCTAAAACAGGTATTTGGGATCAACGTGTCTAAAGTTAAGCCCACTATGAGTTTTATCCCACAGTCCAAGGCATGCCAGTGCATTGTAGGTCAATGTATGTGCAAGAACCCCACTGCAAACCCAAGCGCTGCCCCGGACCTGAAGATGCAGCCAGGCTAGCAGAAAGAGCGGGGGCCAGGGAGCCCAGGCAACCCCCCATGGTCGAGCAGCCCCCCAGACGCCCCCAAGATGAGAGGCAACCACCGCCCCCCACACACACACCCGAGAAAGCACCAAGCGTACCCCGCCACCGACCCCAAGGACCCCCACCAACAAAAAAGAGGCAGTTTTTTCTTCCCACTGTTGCTAAACGCTTGTTCGTGTGAATCTTGTTGGGTTTTTTCTTTCTTACTAAGGACTTTATATTTTGTTAAGCGCTTGGATGGAAAGAAGGCTTAAGTAAGAGTTACATATAGCCCCAACATGTTTGAATGCCAGGAAGATATTCTTGACAGAGTGCCTCACATTTCAAGTTAAAGTTTGAAAAATGGAATGGGTCAGTGGAAACTTGCTATGCTCTATGATGCTCTGTGACACTTGGTCACACGCTACTGAGGTTCATTCCAATACAGTGCGCGGAGCTACAAGTGTGGCGAGTGTTGCCTAATGTGTATATATTTAGCTCCACACACCCAAATTCATCCCATCCTCACATCTTGGACCGTTCACTTGGCCAGAGGTGCAGAAGTAAATGGAGTAAAGGCATGTGTGGAGGGCACCGGCTGCTGCCTGGTCCTGGACTTTCACATGTTCTTCACCTGTGGCATCTTGAAACGGCGAGAAATTAAGTGAGGATACACTGAGTGCTTTCAAGCTCTGCTGCATGCCAAAACTTATCAGCATGGTGAAACAGGAATGTTTTAGGTTGACCTTCATTGCGAGTGTCACAAATGTGTCACGATTCACACAGATTTGACATTCATAACGTGTTGGGCTCTGTGTACCTCCACTATTAGGCTCACATGTAGCATCTAGAATAAGGTCCAATGTTTTAAACATGAGTATTTTCTCATTTTCCTCTAAATCTTACACATTCTCCTCTGTACTGTTTACAACCTCAAACTAGTCGCAAACTGCCTTTGTTCTAGAGGAAATCTATCTAAAGCAATCAAAAGTTCTTTAGGAGAAAAACTAAATACTAATGTAAATGTACAAATAATTGTTTGCACAAAGATGTATATTTTTCTATTTCTATTGTTTGGAATTTACGAGATTAAAAAACAATAACTTTTTAAATAAGTATTTAAAATTTGCATGATTTTGTAATTTATGTTAAGGTTTCGTTTATTCAGACAAGGTATTTCAGGAAATTCTTCTGCCATGTTTCGACTGTCAACTGCCTGTCTTCCTCAGAGGTGATATGCTTTGATGTATCCCTATGAGTTCGCTCATTCGGAAAGCATCAAAGCATTTAATGATGGCTGTCATGTGTCCTTATGAGTTCGGCTTGGGCATAGTTTTGTACCTTTCTACATATGGATGCACGCTGGGAGAAGGGACATAATGAGCTTCATTAAATCAATCAATCAATCAATCTTTATTTGTATAGCGCCAAATCATAACCAATGGTATCTCAAGGCACTTTACAGTAGAGCAGTCTTAAGGACGGACTCTTCATTTTATGGATACACACATATGCATATATACGTATATACACATACATATGTATCCCACACCCAACATGAATTCATCATGGCGGCAAGGAAAACCTTCTGTTAAGCAGCAGGAACCTTGTGTGGATCCCATTCCTATGATGAACAGCCATCCACGTTATGCTGTGTTGGGTGTGTGCAGAGGAAAGGGTGGAGACAGAGCCGCTGAGTCTCTGTAACTCCACACTGAGGATCCCACGGACCTGCAAGACAAAAGCCAGAAGGAGTACAGGAGCAAACACACAAGGGAGTAAGCAGACATAGAGGGAGTGTTTGAAAGAGGAATGGGACCCTCTCCGGTCCCTCTCTAACCTAAATGACCTCTCTCTTAACGCCCTCTCCAACCTCTCTCCAACCGAGCATGCCAGACCCCCCCCCCCCGGCAGTCTATGCCTATTGCATCTTAATTATGAGCTATGAGCTGGTTCCTAACTAAAAGCTTTATCAAAGAGGAATGTTTTGAGCCTAACCTTAAAGGTAGAGAGGGTGTCTGCCCCCCGAACCGTGGTTGGTAGATGGTTCCAGAGAAGTGGGGCCTGATAACTGAAAGCTCTTCCTCCTATACTACTTTTAGAGATGAATGGAACAACGAGTAGTCCAGCATTTTGAGAGCGTAGTGTTCTGGGGGGATTTAGTAAACAACTATATTGACATGACAATAGACATCTGGAATCATATGTAATGTTTGATATTTGCAAAGTAATTCACATTGCTAATTCTAATTATAAAATTAAAATGACATCATTGGCAATGCAATATCTTGAAAAACGTTGTATGTAGTAGAAGATAGCAAATGTGTTTTACTTGTTTTCCAGTTTTAAAATAATTTGAAAATGCAGCTACTTCATTATGCATGTTTATGATGTCATGCAGTGTAGACTCTTGTAGTTGATAATCATGGCGATGATTGTACCTGCTTCTCATTTTAGAGAACTGCAACAACTTGATTTGATGAAAGAGTAGACATGAGTTATTTATTTATAAGCTTTGGAACAAAGAGCTTATTGTGATCCTTTGAGTAGTTAACTCTAAACACCAGATATTGTTATTAAACACAGGTGAAAAATCATGAGGTGGGTACATAATGTACAGTGAATGTTTCTCATGCAACAAAGTTAGTAAATAGTGCTTATTCACATTCCATTTTCATGATGATTTACATAAAAAACAAAAAACAAAAGGTATTACCACATTTGCTACAACTTAAAGTACACAGGAAAGCAACAGCAGCACAATAACAAGGACAGGTCGCCCAAAGGTCTACATGAAATAGGAAATGTGTCTGAAGTGAGAAGTCCAGTTTGTGAGCTACAGTCCCATCATTAAATCCTCCAACAGCTAAAACTCTTTACGTGCTTCTGTTTTTCACAAACTCACCCACAGCTGATGAAAAAGCTCCTCTTCTTGTCTCAGCAGCAAATCCATATCCATCTCAAACTGGAGTAACACCAACTATATTATCAACTCACCTATAGTACTTATAGGCTCAGTTTGCAGCAGGACAACCAATGCCTCTATGTATTCTCGCCTCACGGCTTATGACACAACAGGCCTGGAAACACCCCTACATTACACGAGCTCCATCTACAGATACAAGCATGCAGCTCGAAGTTATTCTAAAGCCCCTCGAGGGCCCTGATGTCTGATGACTGCACACCAGCTATTGAGTAAATCATCAGCAGAGCATGTGATTAAGTCTGGCAGCTGGTGACTACTCCTTTTTTTTTTTTTCAAATAAAAAAATTGTCCTAAAACTAGTTTATAAAGATAGACCATGGGCCGTGCACCCCCCAAATAAAATCTATGCTTCTTCTGAAGCTCAAGCAAACAATATTCTTTGATCCAACCCAATAAAGTGTAGAATGTTGAACATTTCTGATGATGCAAATGTGTACTTAAGCTAATAAGTCTTGTGAGGTATTTTTTAATCAAAGAATATTGTTTGCAAGAGATTCAGAAGAAGCATGGATTTTATTTAATACTATGTTTTCTATATATTAGTAGGTAATTTTATAGTGCTTTTCACAGATAAAATCATAAAGTGATGTACAAGCAAGGTGAAACTAAAACAGCAACATCCCAAAAGGATAATAAAACACAAGAGAATTTAAAACAACAGGTAAGAACATCATAAAAAGCTTGAGGACTGAAGGGTGTGCCCTGAAGTGTAGGGGCACAACAAATCAGTGATGTATTGAGGGTAATGACCATGCATCGCACGGAAAGTCAGGACTCAATACAAAAATTGACTGGAAGCCAATGAAGACCGGAAAGAATGGAGGTAATGTGGACTGTTACTGCTATAGCAATCCAACAATGTTCAATATGTGGGATGCTAACAAATACCACAACACGTGTCAATCCTGGTCAAATTTTTTGATATATTACTTAAATTTGAATCTGTTATAACTTTGTAATTCAACATAGTTTAATTAAAGGTGTTTAAACACAGTTTCTGGTAATATATAGTAATTACGATCAAACCTGAGATACAGAGTTCACAGAAATAGAAACATAAGAATTAATTATATTTGGCAGCGTCGAATGTGTACAAGGCTTATTATCATAAATAGCTCATTAACATGAAATAAAAAAATTCAAACAATATTTTTATTGTATTTATTGGAACGACCAGAAGCCCAGCTTTAATTTGGTACCCTATTTGTCTGTTTTATTGGTACACAGATGCAGCATATGACCAAAATGTTAAACATGAAAATGGATAAGGAAACATTGATTCCAAATATATTTCAAGGGTACCCCTAAACATTATGCCAAAACAACAAGTTCATCACAATTCATGCAATGTTAACATTTGATATTATGTTCAGAACATCGGGCCTACAGCATCAGAAAACTATGGTGTCAGAGGTTTGTGGGCGGGTAATAAGTAACTCTATTTTAAAACATTTTATTCCAATTTGTAATGCAACGAAAAACTATTGGTTCTGACCCAACACTTTTAATCCAAATCAGATGAACACCCTGTTGATAAACCAGTGAAGACTTCAAACACTGAAGAACTCCATTGCAAAGCCAAATGTCACTTTACCTTCTGCTTGAGGCCGAAGTTGACCTCCAGCTCCATTAAAAGCACACTCTTGCGGACATTGAGAGTTTTCTGCAGCTCATCAAAAGTGTGGTGGATGTCCTCCTCAATGGAGGTCTTCTGATTGGTCAGTTGCATCAGTATCTCGGAGAGCATCTGCAGAGCCGAGTCGATCTCAGGTAGCCTAGAAACAACAATGAAGTCATGCATTCATGTGGTAAAATTGGGATGTGATCAAAACATTGATTGTTTCCTCCGCCTTGTATAAATTATCCCACATGCCCAGTGTGCTGTTGTAATATGGCTATTTATTTACCTTTTCTTTACGTCATTTAGCTGCTCCTGTAGAGAGGCCTTGTGTTGTTCAACCACGTCCTTCAAAGGCACAGTCGGGTGTTCTCCGTGCTCGCCGCTGGTGCACTCCTGACACATGGCGGTCTCACAGGGAGGACAGTAAAACTCCATGACCTGCAAAACATGTAAAAGTTTGGGCATGAGTCATTGACCACAAGTGTGGTGTGGTAGGCGGTTTGCTGTGCCCTGTTTTGGTCCAAGCTCTATAATCTCACTGAACTTAGCAATTATCCGCATTACTAAATCCCTGTGACTTACTGATACTCTGACTTGGCATTCAGCTACACCATGAGGATTGAGTTATGAATATTCACCATATGGGTAGTTTGTGTTATCATGGAGGAGAAAACAGGCAGATCAAAGGACAGACTGATATCAAAGTGAGTCTTACACTGCCTCCATGGTTGGGGCAGGAGAGTAATTGTCCCGTAGCCACACTGGTGATGTTGTTGAGGGCCGAGGCCTCTTTGTTGCAGCTGTCCGGCGTCCGCTGCAGGACGTCCATCAGGTTGGTGATAAAGAAGTTATTCTGGAGTGCCGCCACACCTTTCTCCGGCAGGATGGAGGTCTGGCGGCACACTGGGCACGACAATGTGAGGCTGTGAGCCGGGATGTAGTTCTGCAGGCACCTAAAGGGGGAAAAGGAGAATCACTGTAAACTCCATATTTTCAACATATTTTACTTCATTTTTATTCTATTGAGAAAACCGATGCCTAATACCACTTATAACTACCAATTATATCTTTACAAACTGCATCAAGACACTCAGAGCCTACCTTAAAAACAGTCAGACCTTGACGTAATTCTGTGAATGTCTGTGAAATGTTCTTTGTGAAGGTGTTGTTGCAATATCAGCAATAGTGAATACAAAATAAGTTAATACAGGTAAATGATGCATTAGTGGTCATTTAAAAGACAAAGGAAGCAGAAAATCACAATAAGAGATGGCAATGTAAAACCTTTATTGGCCTTTAGCCATTCAGATGTAGGAGTATATCACTACCATCTACAACAAAACAAAATGTGTTTATAATCTTTTGTTGTTTTTATGACCAGTTTTTTTATTTGCTAATGCAGGGGTGTCCAAACTACAGTATATCGTATATTTGGCCAGCAGAGAAGAAATATGGCCCCAGACATAAAAGGTGTGTAGTTACTGCACTTTTTGACTCCAACACTGGGCGGAGCTGGCAAGTCCAAGGCAGGTTGTACAACAAACAAAACTGGAAGAAGAAAGCCAACGATGATTGGATCAGGATCAATCTTTCTGACATTTAACAGATCAGGTCAATTGACAAAGGCTGGATGGATATTAACACAATTTAGTTAAACAACTTTAAAGAGATATTCCCGCACGCAGTGTTGCTGCCGAGTCAATTGTGGTACGATCATCATTGTGCACACGGACGCGCGTGCCCACACTACCACAGATACACATTCTCTGCTCGTTGCTCTGCAGTCTGCTCTTCACCCAGCGCATGATGGTCAAAGTCTGTGTGCGTCTCTTTACTGGTGCAACTCCTACACAAGCATACCATTTGAAAAGTATGTCACTGTTTCACCTGCGTGTCCACTAAAAGAAACTACAAAGGTACAAACATACGGGGCATGAGAATGACAGAAAGAGAAAGTTCAGGCCAAGACCAGAAGTTGATCACCAGAGATTTAAACAAAATTCATCATCATCAAAATTCATCATCTTAAAACAGAAGCTTTCACCTCAAGATGCTAAAGTTAATCTTTTCTATTAGTGCTAGGTTTAGGAAAAATATTATGACTATATACTATATATAATGCTAAAAAGGCTTATGCTAATAGCCTTCCTCTGGCCTCCTTGAACTCTGAAACCTTGTAGTTAGCATTTGGCTAACACAGACTTCAGAAGCTGTTAGAAATTGGCCCGAAATATGTTTTTTTACTTGACCTTGAGCCAAACCTTCTCATCCACGGAAGTTTCACGCTTGAAAGTGAGTCCAATGAGTTAAAGTCTGTGACGTGAGTTCTGTGCTAATGTTTGAAACTAGCTTTAGCATTAACATCAGGTCCTTTCAATTTCATACATGGTATAAGCTTGTTAACTCACAAGCTTAAGTGAAGTTAGCTTGGAAGCTAATGACCAGCAACGTAAGAATAACATAACTGTTGGAGCTTTGCTTGTTTTCTAGGTTTAAATAATTTGATATTTTACTTTAAAGTGGTTCATGATGTTATTGTTTATTGAAAGATACGCTTTCTATGGGATTTATTTATTAAGTAGTTGGCTGGGTGATGTGTAGGCACCAGGTGATCCTTATTAGCAGGCCTGGTATGCAGGAGTGGCGAGCACCAAGAAGGTAAATGTTTGTTTTTACCGAGAACCTCAAGTGACACGAGGAAACGCCAAGTTGTCAGTGATTTGTAAGTAGGGGTGTCACAATCCGATATTGATATCGGTCCGATATCAGCCAGAAAACGAATAACTGATTTTATCAGACTGCGTCTAAAATCTCCGATATAAGCACTCCTATAAGTTTTTGTTGTTTTTGTCCCCGCCCTCAGTTGTTCCCACCATATACCGACAGTAAAAATAACAGAAGTGAACTTGAATTGTTGACTATTGTTCTGTGTTTGAGTAACATCACTTGATCAAGCCTTTTCTAACATTCCACACTACAAAATAAGTAATCGGTATCGGCCAACACTACAGGCTACAATATTGGAATCGTATCGGAAGTGAAAATGGTGTATCGCGACATCCCTATTTGTAAGGAAATAAACATGAAGATTGCTCGGACATTAGCATTTTTTTGATCCAGCCTAAAGTCTGCTTTCTCTGTGCCCCATGGACACTGATTTCAGTTTTTTGCTACAACAAAATAATGATTTGTTGTGAGAAGTTTTCAGACGCTATTGTGAAAGGTTTGCTTTTACAAGGGAAAATGGTTAAACCTCTGGTTGAAGCAGAACTAAGTAACTTTTTCACCTTATTAAATCATTTTCATAGTCCCTGTGAGGGTAATACAAGTGTTTATGGGGTGATTAGGGGGTCTTTCATCCCCCTGCTGTCTCTGGCCAGAAAACCGCACTTGCCACACAGATTATGCATACGGTTGTCTACAAATTCACTTTTCTCAAACTTAGGCAGAGAAGACCTTTGTCCGAGGAATGGAGCAACTCCACGCAGTGACAGCTCAGCAGCAACACACAGCAATCACACACACTGTTGTCGCGGCAACATGCACGCACACACACTCTCAACCCCATGCTTCATCAGGCAGCACACACACAAATATCCATCCATCTATCCATCCATCCATTTTCAGAGCTGCTTTGTCAGCACACAAACAAATACCACACACATTTCCACACTCCCTTCCGTATCACTCCCGCATCATTCATTTATTTTACTTGTCTCTCTTCCTCATACTGTTCACATGGGACTGTGTGTGAAAGCACCCTTAGTGTCACTGATGTATTAGGATTTTTCAGTAATCAGTTGCTACCATCTTGGGAGAGCAAAGGTGCGCATGTCGCTGTGGGATGGGGCGGGCGGCGGGGGGGTGCGAAGTGTTAACAACAGTGCCATAACCAAAAGGAACCTGTAGGGGGAGCGCTAAGCGCAAGTTACTTAGTTGTGCTTTAATACCTTGCTTTAAGTATTTTTTGAATAAATCATATTTGTAAACAAAGACATCACAACACGCCGCTACAAACACCACACACAGGTATTTATGTGTATCAGACACATTGCTGCAGAGAGAGAGCAACACAATAGACTATTGATATATAAAAGCACAATGGGTTTCCAGAAGCACCCAGAGAGACGGGAGAGCTTGGTACAGTTCACACAATCTGTCCTGTGTCAAAAACAAAGACTGTTTAAGAAATGGATGAAATCAACAGCATAAGTTACTGCCAGCCTTTAGTAAAGAGTGTTCTTATGCACAAAACCAGCACTAACAGGTTATTATTACAGTGTCATGCTGTCATGCAGGATTCCTACATTGTCAGAATTCTCAGCACTTTGTGGGGACTCACCTCTCACAGAACGTGTGCAGGCAGGGTAATACTTTAGGGTTCTCGTAGCGGTCCAGACATATGCTGCAAATCAAGAACTGCTTGTCAATCTGGCGAACAACAGGACTGGGAATACTGGAGCCTTCACCGGCCATTCTAATACTCTGAATGAGAGGGCCTTTCTTCTCCTAGCCAGCACCCTGTCAGACAACACAGAGAGAACCAGTGAGGATGCAGAAAATGGCACTGGTGATGATGATGTGGTAAAATGAAAGATCACTCATTGAAATCTCAATTAAAAAGCAATTGAACAAGTACAATGTATGATAGGATGACTATATTTTTGTTTCCAAACTGTGTCATACTCAAAAACCCCTCAAGATAGATTAAATATAGTAGGGAAATATATATTTATAACCAAAGACTTAAAAAACAAATCTGAAATCAAAGGTGACTCATCCCAATCACCTTTATTATACATACAATGATCTGTTCTTCAAAAATTCTCAAGAACAAGTTCAAATCCATCAACCACTGAAACATTCCTAGAAACTCATCTGAAAAACTAAATAAATAAAGTGTGTAGACACAGGCCCACATCTAAGCAGGGACAGTTTGCAGCATCGACCACAATATAATGATTTTTGTTGCCTGAGGAGACGTGGGTGTCGGCCGGATAAACAGAAAAGTGTGGAGGCTCATCTCATAGTGTTCTGGTAAACTGAATTTGTTTCAGTAATCTGGTGGAACTTGAACAAGAATTATAAGAACATTTATAAATTGTCATTTTACAAGACAACACATAATCACACAGTTTAAGCTAACAGACTTTACACACTATTCCAAATATGTCACCACACAATGCACTATAAGCATTCATTTACATAAACGAATGTATAAAAAGTCAAATATTGGCAAATAAATGATAATTTCAAGTGCCTTTGACTGAAAGTGTCCACCGTGATACGTTTAAGTTCAGTGGGAAACCCAGAAATTTCCATGGATTTATTGATTGATGCTTGGTTAACAAAACTTGACTCAGTTTATTATTCTAATGCGTTTATTTTGTATCAATTCACTCCTTTAAACGTTTATTTTCAAAGTGTTGCCCTATCAGATAGAGATAGAATGTAATGTGTCTAAAGGGAGCAGTAAAATTAAACTTTAATATAAGCTTTGTTATTATTATTTAGGAAAACACTGTTTTATTCTGGGTGTAGATATAAGCTTTCAGTGTTTGTTGGTAAAGTACATTACAATTGGTTTATGAGACAGTTTCGTAATCCAGCATATGCTCACGATTTAAAGCTTTTGAACCAGGATTAACAAATATTCAGGGTGAGCAGTGCCAGATGTTACTGCAGATTAATAGAAGACATAGTTCTTAAAAAAAAAAAAAAAAAAAAACTGAACTAAAAATGTATCCAAATAAACAGAATTTCAGCAATCACTAATTTTAGCGTGCTGCATAAAATGTCACATACATTTTAAAGCAATAGCACTTACAATAGGTTAGCATTTTTTTCCTAAGATGCATTGCATTTTTGTTGTAAACAAACAGTTTTTTCTTTCTACTCTTTAGATAAGTATTCATTTGGAAGCGTCTTACGTCATGACCATCGTGCTGAGACTACAGCTGTGCCCTATACAAGAGCAAAAGCTGTTGGTTGAAAAAGGCACTTTAGGTGATGAATATTTGATTATACTCTCAGGAAGCCCAAGACGACGTGTTCAGCACAAATCGACGAAAAAAAACAAAACAAACACATGAACTCATTTATCTTCTAAGCCCTTTCATATGGTTGGAAAGGAAGTAGAGGCTTAAGGACTGTGAATGAAGACAGGGACCCCCTGGGCAGGATGGGAGACACTGATGGGCCACTATGTGATAACAAGCATTGCACAAGAACATTTAAATATAAGGTTAGAAAAATCCAGATATTGCTAAAACTAACTAATTTCTAACTGTATTGCTAAGCTTTTCCCCCCTCTTTGCGTGTTATTCCACTAACATCATCAGCAAAGAAAGTGTGTCAGTGAGAGGAAACCCTCAGGGATCAGGTTTACTTCTCCTCGCCTTCATTCTGTTTTCTCTCAATCTCCTTTTCTTTAGACTCAACCCTTCCTCTCATTGAAAGCAGATATTAAAGCCTCAGGCAACAATGTGGAGGATACAGTTACTGTTATAAGAGCCCTGGTACACTGACGGTGAATAATCAGGCTTTTATATAAGCTGGAGTGTAACGTGTGAACGATCAGTAAGTGAACGTGCAGCTTTAATATTTGATGGTGACATTAAAATCAGAAATGGTTGGGTTTGTTTTTTTTTGACTCATTTAAGAAGTTCAACAACAATAAGCAGCTTTATTTGAAATAGTATAGTTTAAATAGTCAATATCATCTGCAAACATTGACACAAAAAAAACACTATTTCAAACCTGATTGATTCACATCAACAAACAAGCTAAAGAAGCTCAGATTTGATCAGATTGCATGTTAATAATTCACCAACCTGTCATGGATTCAGTATATTCAAATATGGCTCTGTTGAAGTGAAAAAAAATAAATCCCAAATCCACAACCACAGCCACAACAGAAGCAGCGTTGTGCTGTGCTGTCAGTGAACAAGGTCGCAGCAGCAACAAAATGCTCCTCTTACATAATCACATCCTCACCAGCTAAGTGGAATAAGTCCTGCAGGACTGAACCATCATCCTTACAGTGGCATGGACACACACACATGACAGAGAGACTGGTTTTACTATGGAAAACTGAGCTCAGGACAGAATCTAGTCCCTGAATGCTCCTAAAAACAATAACAATTATATATCAGGACTTTTAGGAAGTCAATCAACAGTCAGTGTACATACCAGCTCAAAACATGCCTTCAAGTCGCATCAGCTCCAACAGGAAATGACTTTTCACTCCAAACAGGAACATCGAGCCAAGCAGGAGATGCCAGGATGTTTGTGAGCTTCTCCCAGTGTGCGTCCACACATGTGAGCAAAGTTGAGGAGCCCGATCATTTTTCCCCCCTCCCATCACTTCCTCTCCTCTGTCTCATCCATGAATCTGTCATCCCTCTCTCTGTGTGAGGAAAGTGCTGCCTCACTGCAGCACAGCATCAGGACTACGTGGGCTAGACTGAATCCTAGTGACGAAACAAGGGACCCCAGCACAGCCAATAGAAATGCAGCCAGAGGATGTTTTTTTTTGTTTTTTTTTGGGTGTGCTGACTCACTGTGGATGTGCAGAGTGAGGATCACAAACCACATGGAAACAAATGATCAGTGATTGAGTGAAAAATCAAAGTATAGCAGATCAAATAAGGTGAACACAGCCCTTTAAAACCAGCCAATCAAAAATAGTTTGTCCTTATTTGACCCCTTACACACACTGTTTATTATGTCACTGTAATGTACGACTACAACAAATGTTGCTACGAGTTAGCTGTACCGGTATTAAACAGGTATATGTATACTAGTGCAAAAAACTAAACATGTTCACGTTCCAATAATGTATAAATATATATACCTTAAAAGACAAGCCATGGGGAGCAGCCATGTTCAGTTGATTCTGGTGCAGTGTTTAATTTAAGTCACACCTACTTTCTTTGAATTTCCTCTACCATGTGTTGTAGCTCCCTCTGACGTGTTATTGTAGGTTCCTATTGTACATCGGAGCAGCCACAGCCTGCAGTCAGCTGCACTTATCTGCACTAACCCTGGATTTCCACTGGATGCGTTAACTGCACCGTAACTGCTGCAAAACAGCAACGCAGCTGATATTTTTGGCTGGACGCTGGAGTTGTTCTGCAGCAAATTAACAAAAATAAGCCGGGACAGGAAGAAGTACATAGTCACAGAATGAAATGTCCAGATTATTTTTAAAATAAAATACTACGTGTTCATGAGGGTTAACACCGACCTTTCGGGACCTTCAACCGGCCCATTTTGGACACTCAAAACATGGCACATATCCGGACTCGGGGGAATAAAACCTGTTCACTGATACCGCATTTTTGAAAGAACTGACTTTTTTTTTTGGCAATTGTGCGTTTCAGCTCTAGCGGACGCAATTCGAACTGTACCTGAAAACCATGGTTGAATCACACATATGCATCGCGCGATTACATGAGAATTAGAGGGATCTCCTGAGGCGAGATCCCTCTAATGCTGGACTGCAGATTGCGCTTCAGTCACACATGGGAGCAGTTTCGGTGCAGAAACACATCCAGTGGAAATCCAGGGTAAGGAGTGAGAACTCACGCTGCATGAGACAAGTGAGTAGAAGGAGGAGTGAAATTATCAGCAGACAAGTTTAGGAGGAAAATCCACTAGAGAAGTATCCAAACACCAGCAGTGATACTTGATAACAATGGCGCCCACCGTGTCTTCCTGACCACCAGGTTTTTCTCATCATGGCTGCTTTACAAGGACTTTTAAAGAAAGTTACCCCACTAAACCTCTAGTTAGAGGCCATGCAGCACAAGCTGCCTGGAATCTATTGTGCCTGTTCTTTTTCCAAAAAAAATGATACTTCACAGGCACAAACAATTATCACATGTTGCACAAAGGTTCAGTTCCACGCCAGATTTCCTCATCTACAAAAAGGGCCCAAAGGTCTTAAAGGTGGTGAAATGTTGAAAATACACAACAAATCAACCATACATGCTACAGATTTGCAACTTTCACCCAAATATAAATCTATTGCAAATTATAACATCAATCACTCTTTTTTTTTTTTTTTTACTCAAAAACTTTAAAACTTATTAAACCTCCTCCAAACACATCAAACTTGCTACAGCACATCTTCACCATCCTACGCTAACAATTAACACAGATTTTAGATTTATCAAAAAAAAAGAAGAAAATAAAGAGCCTTTAGGTCATCAGAAATGATAAAGTACTACTTACAAATTCTTGCTTAATACATTTTCAATATTAATCTAAAAAAAGACCAAATTTGGGAGTAATCGAAAATGAAGTTTGGAGAATATTTTTAAAAATTTAACCCAAAAACTGACTTTTTTTAACAGCATTTAGAATTTTGCATTAATGCTAACAATTTAAGTCAATGCAAAAATAATTGTTAAGTATACATTACCAACATCTCCATGCTGTCTACATACAATATGTGTTTTTTGGAAGTTTGTCTAATAAGTGAATTTTTGACAGCTGTTTGAAGTCTAACTGCCGTCTTGCACACAGGTGACTGGCTTAGTCAATTAGTCAAAAAGCTCCAGGTGACATTTCCACGTGCTAATTAGCTCAGTGACATCATAGAGGATGTTCCATCGTGACATGGTTGTGGTTTAATTATGTATTTGGCTCATTGGCTCATCATTGCAGCTGTTAGAACTTCTATAATGACCATGAAGATGTTTTAAACATAAGTATTAACTTATTAACTTAACTTATTACTTATTAACATAAGTATTGCAGAGTTACTCATTAACTCAGTGACGTAGAACACCTTCTCTTTTGCCAAGAATTGTGAGTTTAAGCTCCAACTGATGTCAAATTCACATTAGAATGCCAACAGGCTACACCTGTCTGTTTAAGTGTCCTTGGGCAAAACACTGAAATCTAAGTTGCTCCAAATTTTCAACCAGAGCAAGTGGTTCCCAAACAGAGGTACGTGTACCCCTAGGGGTACAGGAGCACATTGCATGGGGCATTCGGAAAGATTTAACAATTTATTTAAAAATAATCAGGAAATGTTCCCTGTTCTTTTTTAGGATGGTTTTTGGGGACAAATGAATAGTACTATCACTCAGTAAAATACTATATTTTGTTGTCATTTATTGAAATAATTATTATTTTATGCTGTAGAGGCTATTTTATCAACAATAATTAGCTACATTTGACAAAGGAGACTATTTACTTACAATAGACCCTTGCGACTGACGTCACGACACATTGACCCAGCGCCATCTTGGAGGATGACGGCCCTATACGGATGCACCGGCGTGGTTGCGTTTACTTGAATAACAGTGTTATTTTTTGACTTATTGAAAGGAGCCCATGTGCTAAACGATTGTCAAAGGTCGTCTCCGTTTGGCCTCAGCATGTCGGATTATGTTGACACTCTACCAGAAGCTGAGAGAAGTCGGTACAAGGAAAAACTAGGTCTGATCGGCAGGAATGACCCCAACAACGTCCCTGTTGGAAAATGGAATGAAGATGTCTCTTGTTTCCCTGGAGTGACTTACCCTGACATCGTGAACGACCTCGTCTTTACATCTAGTTCATACACAGTGGACCACATGCAAAGTTTTAAAGGGACTGGAACCTTACAACCAGTTTGTTTGTGGCTGGATTTGTGAAGTCGCTGCTTTTATCCATAATGGACTCCATGTGGTTAAATCCAGGGTAAGAAGGCTAATTCTTCATAATTCATCTGTAATATGAGTGTGCAATGCTGGTTTTTCAGAATCTGAGCGATTTTTATTGATACGTTTGTGTGAAAATAAATCTGCACACTTGGATCATTGCAAATAAAACAATTTGGTTTAGTTGAATTTAATTTCCTGAAGAAAGACTTGTGTACTCCAGTCCTTGCCGTGTTAGAGCACCCAAACACAGCGCAAAAGCATAAAACCTTTGTTCTTTCAACATGGCGGTGACCTGTGAGGTCATGTGGCATGGGTATATTGAAGTAATCACATAATAGTTGTAGTATAACTAAATTCCACTCATTGTTTTGAATTTGTAGATTAAGCCTCTGGGAACCAATGTTGGACAGACATTTAGGCTCATACCTGTCAAGTTTTGGATTTGAAAATAAGGGACATTTTCTGGCGCCCACTACGATCCGTCCCACCCGCCCAACCAAGCTCCAGTATGCCTTATATTTTAAGACAGGTGTACAATAAATCTAAATAAAGCTCAATGCTTTAAAGACAGTGGAGATGATAGCAGACTTCAGGAAGAACCCAGCCCCCCTCACCCCCCTCACCCTGGGAGACTCTACAGTGAGCTCTGTAGAGTACTTCTGCTTCCTGGGGACCATCATCATCACTCAGGACCTCAAGTGGGAGCTGAACATCAGCTCCCTTATCAAAAAAGCTCAGCAGAGGATGTACTTTCTGCGGCAGCTGAAGAAGTTCAGTCTGCCAACAAAGATGATGGTGAACTTCTACAGCTCCATCATCCAGTCCATCCTCTGCTCCTCCATCACCATCTGGTACGCTGCAGCTACGGCCAAGGACAAGGCCAGACTGCAGCGTATCATCCACTCTGCAGAGAAGGTCATCGGCTGCAATCTGCCCTCCCTCCAGGACCTGTACGCCTCCAGGATTTTGAGGCGTGCAGGAAAGATTGTGGCCGACCCCTCCCACCCCGGTCATAAACTGTTTCAATCTCTCCCTTCTGGTAGGAGGTTTCGGTCCATCAGGACCAGAACCTCCAGACACAAAAACAGCTTCTTTCCCTCTGCCACCATCCGCATGAACACACCCCAAGTCACCCACTGAACCCCCCCCCCCCCCCCCCACCCGATCACCACCTCCACCAGCTTGATATCTGCTGCACTGTATATATATATTTATATTTATCCTATTTATCCTTTATTCTCTATCTATCCTTTATTTATCCCTCATCCTTTATATTTATCATTATTATTATTATTATTGTTGCTGGGTTGTTCTTTGTTGTTTTGTTTTTATTTCTTTTTGTTGTTTGTTTTGTGCACCAACCACCAAGTCAAATTCCTTGTACTGTCCTTAAAACTGTACATGGCAAATAAAACATTTCTGATTCTGATTCTGATTCTGATTCAATAAATCTAAAATACCCACGTGTCAACCACTTACTAAATACAATTATGTGATTAGAATCTGGTAGGTCGACCTTTATTAACATTAAAATGCGGTGAATATTCCTACTAGGGCTGGGTGGTATGGACCAAAACTCATATCTCAATATTTTTTCTCAAAATGGTGATATACGATATAAATCTTGATAATTTTATTAAATAAAGTCTGACCAGAAAGACAAGTCTGGGTTAAATTTGCTGATGCAAAATGCTACACATGGACATTTATTAACAAACAGCTGATCAATATGTGCACACATTAATCATCTAACTGAGTTTTACATGTTGTTCTGAGAAGTAAAAGCAGCGACTCTTAAAACTAGTATTTTTGATACTAATAAGCTATTATATATATATATATATATGAAATATTATAGTTTTCTATATCACCAAAATAGAAAACTCGATACATCTTGAATCTCGATATATCGCCCAGCTCTAATTCCTAAATTATAAAACAGCCTAAATAAAAAATAAATGTGTATATGAAGCACATGTGTTTATTTAATATACTTACAGTTTATATGAGTCAACACATTGCATATTTACTGTTAATTTCACATTGCTTGTCTTTAAGTTATACATTAACATTTTATTTTCATTACATATTTTCTTACAATTTCTCATGCTCACTCATGTGGTTCTCTGGTATTCACTAATGACTTATTAGACACATTTATTACAGACTTTAACACTTTTTTAAAGGGGTGTTTATTTGTGGCTCTTGTGATTGGCTGATTCTTCATGGTGACTTACGTTGTGGTGGACGCTAAAATCTCAGTTACTAATCTAACAGAACGTGTTAATGCCATTGTAATAGGAATGAATAATAAGTTTTACTGTTTCTCTTTCCATAAGGTCGAAGTCATGGACTTTGTAGACAAAGTGCTTCCTGTCCTTCTGTTCCCTTTGGGTTTGTTTTAAAACAGTTTATTGATGAGTAAAAAGTAGTTAAACTTATACAGTTCAAACACCAAAACAATTGTGTTTAAAATGAATGACTGAAATGACAGTTTGGTTGTACTTTTGGTCACTGATCACTTTTTTAGAAAATACAGTTTTTACCCCTAAAATGCAGTAGAGCCCTTACAGATCAGTTTGAGGCAAGGCAAAAAATAAATAATAAATAATAATAAAATATTATCATAAATAAAATAAACCAATTCAAGAACTTGAGCATTCTTGAACAGACAGAGCCAATGAAGAGCAGTGAAAAGGCCCACATCATGGTGGCCTCATTTACATTCACTTTTGAAAAGTGAAATCCCTTAAAAGCAACACAATCGCAGAAACAACTGATAAAGTTTAGGGACTTGTGTCGTTAGCTTCTTCTTATTTTACAGCAATGAGAAAGCAAAGCGTCCACAGGAGGCTCGTGATAGGAGTGCCATTGAACACTAGGGAAAAACCCCAGGAAACCAAAAACCAAAATTCCTGCTCTCAGATGATGATATGACAGTTGCTGTTGAGAGACGGACGATGCACCAATCATTGAGCTCCAGAAGCTTTCGCCCTGAATGGAACGGCAGGTATTTAAATAACCGGTTCTAATAGAAACATGAGTAGAGCTCTGATAACAAGAGGAATATTTTATACTAAATCTGAGGAAGTATACTTGAAGTGTACTTTTTATATACTATATTTTATAAACTTAAGAAAAGTATAGTGAAGTATACTTCGCTTATACTGAAAAGTATAAAGAATAGTCTAAGACTAAGTACATTAACACGTAGACTTACACTTGTACTTTAATACTAAAGCTTATACTTACTGTATACTACAAGTATACTTATTTTATACTTAAACGGAGGCAGTATACTTGAAAGTGTACTTAAAATGGTCTTATAAAGTATACTCTAATAAACTAAAATGTGGACTAGAAGTATATACTTAGTACAATAGTAGTATATAGATGAGAGTACTTGTTGTATACTTGAAAGTGTACTTTTGCAAACTTAAAATGACCTTATAAAGTATACTAAAAGTATACTTTTTTCAACTTAAAATGTTCCAAATAAGTCCGAAGACGTATTAAATTAGTATACTTTCTAGTACGCTACAAGTACATGGTCCATAGTATACTTTCTATATCTTATACTTAATAAATTGAAGTATACTACTCTTTGCTAAGGGACATTTACTAGCAAAGTAATATATTGTAAATTGAAATTGCAATGTAATTGTTACTGTGAAGAAAAAGTTCCACTTGCACGACTAACACATACCGTACGTGTGGGACTGTTGACATAAAATAAATGCCAAAGAGCCAAGCGACATTGCTGTTCAGTAATAAAGAATTCTACTTCCGACTGAACCGAGTGGTGTATCCAGTTTTTAGATTGTTGTTTTTTCTGTTACGTCGGACAGCTTTGAAGCTGTTCCACTGACCTCATCCAAGAACCTGCCAACATCAGCAAGATCAGCCTGCAGGAGAAATGAGAACCAGCCGAGGAAAAACCAACAGGAGCGTGTAAGGGGAACAAAACTGGGATGAGAACATTGGAGAAATAGAATTTAGGGTCAGTTAAAGCGTACAAATGGTGCGATGGATCTTATAATAATTATATTCATACTAATGCATTCATTCGTCATCTTATAGCTGCTACACGAGAGCAGTTTTAGATTTAAAATGAAGCTCAATCAAACGTTGAAAATACACTACAGACATTAAGAGGCATCTGATGAAAGACACTAAACACCTCACTCAACCTGTTCTATAGCTGCTTTATCAACATTCTGAAGATGACGCTTCAAAAAGCAACATAAACACAGAACATGTGTGAATATTATTATATTCAAACAAACATAAACAACAATTAACACATTTAACAAAGGTTTGTTGACGGTTGAAAAACCAAACCAAATATATATATATATATATATTTTTTTATTATAGATTACATGAGGGTTGAAAGACAGTTTAAAAGTGTTCCTTAAACTTTGATTTAAAAATGCTCACATCTGATGCTGACTTCAGCTCTTCTGGCAGTTTGTTCCACTTTTTGGCAGCATAACAACTAAAAGCAGCATCACCATGTTTACTGTGAGCTCTGGGCTCCACTATCTGACCTGTGTCCATAGATCTGAGAGACCTGCTGGGTTCATACCTGACTAACATGTCACTGATGTATTCTGGACCAAACCCATTCACAGATTTATACACCAGCAGCAGAACTTTAAAGTCTATTCTGAGGCTGACTGGGAGTTAGTGTAAAGACTTTAAAACTGGAGTAATGTGTGTTCTGGTTAAGACCCGAGCTACAGCGTTCTGAACCAGCTGTAGCTGTTTGATGAAAACCATTACAATAGTCCAGTCTGTTAGAGATAAAAGCATGGAGCAGGTTCTCCATGAGTCATGACACTTTTCACTCTGTAGATGTTCTTTAGCAGAAACTGTTTTAACAAGAAACTTTACACACATGATCAGTGTTTGTGTCAGCTGGTTTCCATAAGTCTTAACTGGATTTCAGCTATTGAGCCAGTTTTAGTGTTTGATGACTGGAGACTCATTAGTCTGACTAGTTACACACGTAGGGCTGGGCGATTTTGCCTAAAATAAAAAAAAAATCTCTGATTTTTTTAAGAAAAATTTGAGTTTCGATTCAATTTTTTTTTTCAATGCACTTAAAAATGACTGCAGACATCAGATGTATTGTCAAAAGTGCAACTGTATTGCTGTGATTGTCCTCAAGAGTTGAAATGCATAGAACAATCCCAAAAATAAAAAGTAAATGATTCTCTGTCATTCAACAATTTCAAGCTTTAACCCAGGTTTAAGCAAAAGTGCAACAGCAACTTTACAGTAGCTTCAATTTTCTGATGAAGAAATCAGATAACATATTTTATAACATATAACATTACAATTAAAACAATAATAAACTCTTCCCTTAGCATCTCAGCATAGTGCGAACAGAAAATGAAACACATATAGCCTACTCAAAGGGTAAACAAAGAGGGGGCTGGCTCACATCCCGCTAGGGTAACCCACAAGGATGGAACGCGAAAAATCTACATATTCAATAAATCATAAATCAATTAAATCAATTTTTTTTTTTTGCCCAGCCTTAGTTACACATCCAGGAGTTCAGTGAGAGGCAGGATTATAGTTACACTGGAACGTCATGAATTCAGATACTGTAATAATGTTTCACACAACCCATCTGTTCATATCTATTCGCTTAATTGAAAGTTTAAAAAAAATGTGCATTTCTAGGTTTCTGGATATAAAGCAGTGCTCTACCCACCAATAAAACCAGTCATCCAAGGAAAACACTGGTTTATAAACTCAATCTCTGCTCATAAATGAGGTACAGTAGACCAACACGGCAGCCAAATATGATGATGCAGTTCAAAAACTGTCCTAAATATCTCAGCATTTTACTGCAAAAGGTTTATATATTTCTCAGAGGTTTTTTTTTCTGTTTCAGTTCTGAGTAGGCTATTACGTTAAACAGGCTACCATGAAGCCTAAACAGCAGGTAACAGTGCAAAGTACACAAATAAATACATAAATAAAGTGTTTAAGATTGGTAACAGTTTCTGTGGAGAGATGACTTCTCCATGTTCACTCAGCTCCTCTGACTTGTCTTATTATTTCTGCACCAGGGTTAATTTAACAGCAAATGTTGATTAAAGTCTTAATTTTGGTCTTTTGAAAAAATAATTTGACTTTAGTCATCGCATTCTTTACTTTTAAAGTTGTATTGTGGTTTCAATTATCCAATATGACAAATATTTTAGTCGACTCAATCAGTAGGGGATTTAGTTGACTAAAATAAATCCTATTTACTCAAAATAACTCATATCATCCCGTTTAGACCAGGGTAGATAAACACAACCCTGTCTACCTTGTCAAACAGAGATGACCTCATTTATCACTTATCAACATATTCACACTAACATGCCTCATCTCATGAGTTGTAATACAATTAAAGAGCTCGTCTCATCATATCTTATTCAAATGAGAAGCTTTCCCTCATGACTAGGCGTTTCTGGCTATAGACGGACTGTGTACATGCACTTTATTCCTTATCTGAGCAGAATGAAATGAACCTGTATTTGATTGAAAATAAATGTAGAATACAAGAATAAAACAACTGCTGTCATTAGCTGTGGCTCCTGTTTTTAGACGTATTTACATAACAATCGTGGCACTCCAAAGTAACGTAGTGTGTGACGTCAGCTGAAAGACACGATGACAACAACGTTGTGTCTGAAATATGAACCTATTGTATCTTTTAGCTTCAGCCTTTATTACTAAAGATGGTGACACAGGACGTGTCTTTAATTCATAAAAACATGCTAATCTGAGGCAGACGCTTGGAACAGGATGAAGCGAGATTACAACGGCAGACCCCTCCTGAACACCCCCCCCCCCCCCCCCCCAAACACACACCCATTATCTGCATTATGGACACAGAGGAAAATGTGCTGTTTAACAAATGTTTAGGTAAACAGGAAAAACGCCTTTTAAAGGTCAAAATGACAGTGTTTGAAGATTTTAAGCACAATGTCATAACTCTGCACTCAGCATGTCACTGTATCAGCATTAACGTGTCTTCTGTCTGCGTAAGATAACACAGTGTGCACATGCAGCAGATCTGCCAACTGAATAAAAACCTGTGGCTCACATTCAGACACAACACACTTCCTGAATCCTATTATAGCGCCAAAAAAATGTAATCAACGCTGCTTTTCTACTTTTGCCATATCAAATTAAAGCAGAACTAAGTAACTTTATCACCTTAATAAATCCTTCAAGTAGTCCCTTTGAGGGTATTACAAGTGTTTATGGGGAGATTGGGGGGTCTTTCACCTCCCCTGCTGTCTCTGGACAGAAAACTGTACTTACAACTTTCCTGCCTCCGACCCGGTGGCAAGACATACTGCTTTACGGCAGCCCAATAGAAACACACTGTCGTCGCGGCAACAGGCACGCACACACACTCGCAACCCAGCACTCCGTCAGGCAGCACACACACAAATATCTATCTATCTATCTATCTATCTATCTATCTATCTATCTATCCATCCATCCATCCACAGAGCCGCCTTGTCAGCACACAAACAAACACATCACACACATTTCCACACTACCTTCCGTATTACTCACACATCATTCATTTATTTTACTTTTCTTTCTTCCTCATACTGTTCACATGGTCACATGGGACTATAAGTGTGAAAGCACCCTTTCAGTGTCACTGTTGTATTAGAATTTTTCATTGATCGGTTGCTACCGTCTTGGGAGAGCAAAGGTGCGCATGTAGCTGTGGGGTGGGGCGGGCGGCGGGGGGCCGCGGTGTTTTTACGACAGTGCCATAACCAAAAGGGACCTTTAGGTGGAGCGCAAAGCGCAAGTTACTTAGTTCTGCTTTAATACCTCGCTCAGTAAACCAAACTTTGCCATCCATGAAGCATAATTTTATGTAGTTGTTGTTGTTGTTTTTAGGTTTTTTGTTCATTAATTAAAGCTGGGGCATGTAGAATCGTGAGGTGCTCCACGCTTCCCCCTCCCCTACTGAACGAAGCTCTTGCGTGCACGCACACACTGTGGAACTCTTTGCAACTGTTTTCTCCATAGAGACGAGTAACACATGTAGGGACTTTATCTTGTGCTATTGGAGTTTTCTGATGTTTTAGAGACATGAAAGCACGTATCACTCGCTACTGTGAGGACAGTAAGAGGCTCAGAGTCACAGCTGCTGCTCAAACACAAGCAGCCGTGCTGCAGCTGATCAGAGCAAAAACACTCCGTCCACACTGCAGATAAATTGAATCTGTTCTTTCCACCCTATATACTTTTTAATAAGCAATTTATCCCATCTGTTCTCACTCTCTCTCTCTGACTCTGACTGCACTGACTGAAAGCAGATCGCTTGCTGTTTGCCGCACACACCGACTCCGCAGACAGCGTTTTTCCTGAACACATTTGTACCTTTTATTCTGTTGCTCCTCCTCCTCTGTCTTCCTTTTTCTTCTTGATTTGCCGTGTAACCGCTGCGCCAAAAGCCACATTAGAGATTTCAGCTTGAATATAACGCCATAGAACTGTCCCTATTCCCAGATCCAGAACGCACATCAACTTTTGACGAGCAACCTATGGTAACACTTAAAACAGCTCATGGGATAGCCCTGTTGGTAGAAAGATCCCTGATTGGCTGATGTCCAGCGTCACACTCCTGTATTTCTAAAGCTCATTTACAGAGCCAAAAGAAGGAGAAGAGATTCACTGTCTACTCAGAACACTTTGGATTACAATATGCTATTCAATATAATAAGATGATTATGGATTTTTGACCAAATAAAACCAAAAAAAACTTACATACCCCAGCTTTAAGGACATTTAAATGACAGTTCAATGACTTGACAATAGATCATGTTTGTTTGTTTGTTTGTTTGTTTACAGTGCCACGACATCTAAGACTAGCAAATCTCAGATACATAAAAAACATGCTCCCCACAAGTCATTTCAGTGGAGGTAAACAACCTCTGTAGCCACATCAGCCCCGACAAAGAAATGACAGCCTCCATCTAATCAATTCACAGGCAACAATGTGGTGAAGAGTCTTCCCCAAGCAATGATTAGGATGGAACTGGAATTGAACCATTGCACACTCCAGCTCCATCTCACCTATAGTCATTTAAACCATTGAGTAAAACATGTTCCTCAGTGAAAGCAGGAGCCTGTGCACAGCTGGTGGCTTTTAGATAGACATCTACAGCCTGTAGGGCAATAGTTACTTTTCCTGACGTAACTTTAGCTAAAATGTTCCAAACAAATACTAAAACCAGTACTTTCCAATGTTTCATTAGTCCTGAAATAGTTCTCTTTTACCCCTTAATACTAGAAAAAACTTTTAAAATATAGGTTAATGTGGGGATTTGTATGTTCTCTCTGAGAATGTGTTGTATACGCACAATCTAAACACATTGTGCATCAGTGACCTGCCCTGGTCATGATGTTGATAGAGTCCGGTACAATGTGACCCTAAACTGGATAAATTTGTGTAGAAACTGCAACAACGAATAGATTTAACAGTATTTAGCCACATTTACCAAAAGGCTGGACAGCCTGGTTTCATCTGCTGTTGTTCACTCTCCCTGTCATGATGGTAGTAGAAGTTAAAACCTGTTTTTACTCAAATGTATTACAGCAACTAACTCCACTGTACCTGAACACACAGTATTAAAGGGACACAAACAGGAAAAGGAAATCACAGACATTAAGACAGCTGAACAGTATCTGGAATCCGTTCAAGTTTTTAGAAACCAGTTTTAATCAGGCACCAAGGATCCTCACTCAGAGTCAGGATCGCCTTTGATCATAACTCTTTCCTTTTCCCTCCCTCCTGGCATCATCCAACACATTACTGTACACTGTACAAAGTCCCTCCACTTACTTGAACTCCATGCTGACTCTCCTTATGTTCTTCCCCTCACTGTGGATGAAACAAACAGTGTTCTCTGTCAGCTCGTCCTCCTTTTCCTCATCTGTGAAACACTGTAATGTGTCACTGATAGAGAAGTTCAAGCATGTGTGGAGGCCTGTGTTACAGTGATATCCACACAGACTGACAGGAAAACACTGGCTGAAAGCAGTCTTAAGGGGAAGGCCTTAGGGTGGTGTAGAGAGAAAGGAGGGGCCAATCAGATGAGCTGGTAAGGCTGGAGGAGGTGGGGCTTCAAGCTTGTTCTGCTCTTTAACCTCACAGTGTGAACCTCCCAGACAGACAGGATTCAGATCAAAAGTGAAAGGGTTGTGAGGGAAAACATGCTGAGGACACGTTCACCACATTTTCCTCAACTGGTCTGCTACCGTCAACTCTTTTTACCACAACCTTCTGAGGATTGAAAGGATAATATGCAAAGAGCTTCAGCGTAATGATGCTAGACAAACAGAAAGTCATCGTAGTCAGAGAACAGATTGGTTACCATTGTGCAGGCCAAAGTTCAGAAATTCTGCTATTGCTCACCTTTTATTTCATCTGTTTATCTTTAACACGCACAGAAGCAAAGCAGTCAAACACATGGTCATATATTTATTAAAAAATCCTCTCATCAGGCAACAGCACTGAACATGCAAGCTACATTAACAGCATCGGCCTAAAAAGATTAAAGCTATAACCTCCAACTAAAATAACAATACAACATAGCATCATCAGTTTAAGACCAATTACAGATAATATTGATGTGTGCAAAAAAGTCAGTGAATTTTTATTTTTGTCAATCATTTTACTTTAGGTTTTATACATAAGGCATTATCTGTCATTAGCATTAGTAAGGTATCATGAAGGCTGTCATTAAGCTGTCATTAAGTGTTGTTTGTTAAATTATGACACCTTTGGAGCTATGTTGGCATTTTTTGGGCTAGGTGGAGGGATCGAGTGCGGTTAGGTTAGGGTTAGGAATAGGGGTTAGGGTTAGGATTAGGGGTTAGGGTTAGGATTAGGATTAGGGGTTTGGGTTAGGGTAACAAAGGGTTAGGGTTAGGATTAGGATTAGGGGTTAGGGTTAGGATTAGGGGTTAGGGTTAGGATTAGGGGTTAGGGTTAGGGTTAGGATTAGGAGTTAGGGTTAGGATTAGGGGTTAGGGTTAGGATTAGGGGTTAGGGTTAGGATTAGGGGTTAGGGTTAGGGTAACAAAGGGTTAGGGTTAGGATTAGGGGTTAGGGTTAGGATTAGGGGTTAGGGTTAGGATTAGGAGTTAGGGTTAGGATTAGGGGTTAGGGTTAGGATTAGGGGTTAGGGTTAGGATTAGGGGTTAGGGTTAGGGTAACAAAGGGTTAGGGTTAGGCTAACGAACAACAGCCTTCATGACACCTTATTCATGCTAATGACAGACGTCATAATAATAACAGCGTAATGTCAGCCTTATGTATAAAACTTCAAGTTTTTCCTCCTGACATTTGATTTGGACAAAACATTTCACACTTTGATCCGATCACGAGAAAGAGTAAGTCATGAAACAAGGAGTAGGTGCAATTATTTACTGACAAACTGTCAAAAATAAATAAATACCTGACAATACTATTTACTATCCAAGAAGCAGTATTTGTCATGTGGGATATAGGGTCACATTGCATGGCGTGCATGAAAAAAAAAAATAGAATAAAAAGGGAAACATTTTAGTTTATATTAAAAAATAATTGTATTATGTCCTAAAATCTGCCACTGAAGGGACAGGCTTCAATAATAGATCTGTTGTTTGCAGCCAGCACACACACACACACACACACACAGACACACACACACACACACACACAGGCTCTCTTACAGACAGTGACCCACTCCCACATTGACAACATTTGCCTCAGGAGACTTCTCTGGTTCTTAAGAGCTTCAATGTAATTGACGTTCACAAATGATGTTTGCAGCAATTATCTAAATGGATCTGTTTTTGTCTCCCAGTCCATCCTCTGCTACTTAACTGAATTACTTCTGGTCTTGAAAATCGCTGAAGGGGAATAAAGCCTAATTGAAACCAGTGTTCAGTCTTAGATGTGTATTATAATCCAGATGCTGTTTTAACACCAAAAGGCCCGAATGCCAGCTGCTCATGTATGTCTCTCAAAAAGTTATTTATATTCATTGTTGTGGACAGAGCAGTCTCTAGCTTTGTTTCTAAACCACTTTCATGCACGATGCTAGTTGGAGCCCCCAGTTTACGTAGATTCCTAACCCACTAAATGGTTAATTAACTGCTGAATAACGGCTACCTGTCATTTATTTATTTATTATGGTATGAAGACAGATCAGTTTTATTCTCTTCAGATAATTCTAAAGATTTATCTTTGGGTGCCCCTAGTGTACCCTATGCAATTACATAATCTGCCTATTAAAGGCCAATAACCGATACCAATATGGGTATTTTTCCCACACTCACTCATAATTGCAGAAATCATCTAGTTTTTGTTATTCTGCAGATTCTGCAGATTCTTTATCATGTTGTCCTGCTGCAAATGCAGACATAAGACAATACTGAAAATTGTAATCATTCCTTGTGCAAAATAAGAAAAATAATTCACTTCACGTTATATAAAACATGGTAAAAACTGCATTTTTATAAGATCCAAACATTTGTATCATAGCGATATAGGACAAAAAAAAATCAAACTGTTTTGAAATTATATTGGTGGAGTGTTCAATGTTATGATAATATGGTAAATTACTACTTCCTGGTCAGTTCTGGTCAGACTGCCCTAAGCAGGCTAGCATCACACTGATGACCAGTGACGTGCAGTCAGGGTAGGCAAGGTAGGCAGTGCCTTCCCAAGGGTGAATTGATATTTTGATTATTTGTTTTAACTACAATATAATTATAATTTATTTTTCAATTTCTACAGTAGCTATAAGTTTGAAAGTATCAGCATTTTGTGCTTTTCATAGCCCAAAATGAATAAACATCGCTATTTCCTGGTACGGCAGAGACGCTGCACAGTCTCACTCCGCTGAAAGGCAGTTTCCATAGCGTGTTTTTAGGTTTGCACATGCGCAATCAGTTCCCCAAGAACTGATCCCCCATTTACGTCCAAAGGTAGCTCTCTACGCTGCCTTTGGACGTAAATGGCTTGGATTTCCTCCAAGCTAAATGTATACAAAATTAATATCTGAAAAATCTTCTCATGTCTCACAATAACAAAATTTCTGAATAATATATGATGGTTCCTGACATGTTTCGACTGACAACTGAATAAATGAAACATTGACATAATATTCAAAATGAAGACGAAAAAAAAATCTTGCTGGAATTATTACGCAGAAATCAAGGAACCTTCAAAGGAACTCCCAGTCTTCGTCAGAGGCGTCTGCTGATCGCTTTGATGTTTCCTTTGAAGCTTCCTTGACTTCCACGTAATAATTCCAGCAAGATTTTTTTTGTTTTCATTTTGAATATTATGTTAATGTTTAATTTATTCAGTTGTAAGTCAAAACATGTCAGGAGATCAAAGTGGATTTCTTGAGAAACAGTTGTCTGAATAAATAAAACCTTGACATATTATTCAAAAAGATAAAAAGAATCTTGCTGGAACAAACCTTTTTGTGTGACTATATTTCACATTTGAAAGTTGGACTTAATAATGCCGAACTGGATATAAACGTTGAAGAAGGCAGTGTAATTCTCTTTTGTTGCTGTAGTGTATACAAACTATTAGTCGGCTTCATTACAAGCCAATGGAGAGGACACACTGTGACTCCACGCACACACCTTCAGAGTTAATACTCAGTTAGCTTGGACTAAAGCCGACTGATGTGCTAAGCTAAACAATCAGCTTTAATCAGTCAGTCGCAGCTGCTGATCAACTCCTGCAGAGCTCACAACAATGAGATCATTGATCCTGACAGGCTGAATTATCACAGTACAACTGTTGAGAAGAGCACGGCCTGTGTGTCACACAGATATCAGTAACATCCCCAGCCAACGTTTGATGGAAAAATATTGGGAGAGTGAGTTGCTGATGGTGAACTTACTGTGCATTAAGGTTTTCCAATGTGGGAAAGCATAACTGTATAATTATTAACAGCAGTTTTCTGCGTTAACCCTTTTGAGCACGTTTGGTACGATTTTGGGAAGTTTAATAGCGAGTAAAGTCGTCTAAATGGGGAAAGATGATAAAACATGAACCAAAGGGAAAAGTGTTTGGTTAAACCCTGAAACAGAAACCACAAATAAGTCCTTATCAAGCATGTTTCCTGATGATGTTCCTGGTGGAATAAACCATCTGAAGATCTTCTCATAAGGTGATTTTAATGAGAATGGGTGAGGTTTGTATTAGATTACCCTGATAGCACACATACATCTCGCCGACGTCGGCAAAATGAATGAAGTTGCATCGGCGAGACGTATTATGGAGAGCGTTTGCTCATTGGAGACATCGGTGTTTGGCCGATGGATTAAAGATGCTCAGCGCGGTCTCTCTACAGCTTTTATTAACCTTTTTATTTAGCCCGGATCATTCAATTAGTATAAATATCTCCATAGCCATAGTCGAGTATTTACCTAAATCTGATAGGAATATGGCAATATCACAACAACAACAACAACAAAAAACAATATCCTACCACTAAATAGCTTATTATGTGTGGACAAAATAAAGAGAGACACAGTTCATGATCATAAATGTATTTTCAGCAGCAAAGCCAAAAGAGCCCCAGCATAAAAGCAGCTTCATGGAAGTGATGGTATCACCGATTTGAGGGGGAAAAACACACAAAATGACGCATTAGGAGTTGAATGCCGGCGAGACGTATGAGTGCTATCTGCGTACGGTGACGTGACCGTGTCACTCTGAAAGATTTTTATTATGTATGAGTGAATTTTGTGGTAACTTCATAATGTATTGAATGGTAGGACAAAACTTCGCCAGAACGTGTCTAATAAAGCAGCCAGTCTTTTAGGTCTGTTGTGTTGCTTTGCCTCAGCTGCAGTACACGGTGTACTGCAGAGGTAGGAGCTGAACATCCTCTGCTGCATTACACCATTTTTTCCTGCTCTCTATACCATCTACGCAACCTGCTCATACAAATGTGCTGTGAAATGAAAAAGACTGTCCCGCAGAGCCATGCGACGACAACAAACACTCAATTTAGTAATACACACATATATGCAGAAAAATAGAACACAACGCAAATCGTGAAAAGAGTTACTGTATATGAATGCACAAACATAGAATACAGAATCAAATGCATGTAAACATGACTGAAACAACAGACTAAGAGCCTCTCACATGCTGCAGCAGAAGTAGTACCCACTGATTTTGACTGATGCATTGCAGAGACACGCCACACAAACTGTCATATAAAGAAAATCAGATGTAAAAGTACTCACTTTCCCCGAATATAGAAAACTCTTTAATATTGGTGATATTGACCATAAGCTATACTAGTAGTAGTTTCATTTTACTGACTAGTAAAGCAAAAATTGTGTTATTATTAGTAGTACTAGTACAGCTTTACATTTTTACTTGTAACATAGTTTAAGTCTACTTGTACTAACCAAAATTGGCTGAAAGTAAATAGCTTTACTAGTAAGTTTTACCCTCAACCTTTACTTGTTGAACAAAATGTTGTTTACTAGTGCACTTAGAATCTCACTAGTATTTTTAGTTGACTGTTTCTAGTATACTAGACTAAGTACTAATAAAACCAAAAGATGCACTAGTACGAGATCCAGATGCAAATCCAGCTCCCTGATTGGTTGCAATATTTTCAAAAGCCAATAGGAAGCCTGAATTAGCGTTTTACCCACCCACTTATTAGCATATGAGGCTTAGTTGTAGTACTACTGACTCTATTTACTTCACTAGTATTACTAGTGACTAGTAAAGCTGAACTATGGTTGATATATCACTGATATCAGATTTATGCTCAAGCTTTCCATCCCATGAACTTATTTTGGCTTCCTGTCTACCACTGACTCTTTGACTTGAGAATGTTCTGGATGTTTTGTTTGATGAAAAATCTCACAACGCTCATGCATTTATATGAAGTGGAACTAATATAGAATTTAATATTGTATTTTCTAGAAATTTTACTCAAGGCTTAATGATTTATCAATAGCCAAAGGCTTTGCATTCTAGAAGGATCAGAAACAATAGAAATATTACAGATGATCAATCCATCCATAACAGCATTTTTCAACAGTAGATCAGTATAATTATTGGTTATGGGTGCAACTTATTGTGTAATAAAAGATAGAATATAAGGGGGAAAAGAAGTAGCAAACTGGGATATAAGGTACACATTCATTTTTAAGATTATAGACTTGACTTAGTCTTTTTTAAAACAGCAAAATAAATGTATTCTGAAAGAAGTGCCCCTGATATTTACACAGTCATGTGTATAGTAGCACATCTAGGAATAATGTGGAGAAACAAGTAAATTATACCATCATGCACTCTGTTTACACCTTCATTTCTACTGTGAAGTTCTGACAACCACAATTGCCAATATTATAGGGTAAACTATATAAATATATATGTATATTTTTTAAAAAGGTGTTATACCATTATGTTGTCTGCAGTGTTACCGTAATCTTTATTCAGATTCAGATTCAGATCACTTTATTTATCCAATTCATGGCAATTCATTTTCAGTTACATCACTCCAAGAAACATGAAAAAACAATCACCAATACCATGTGAGTACAGGAGCAGGAGTACTATTGATCACCACAAAGGCAGCGCCTCGTATTTTAGATGAAAATTGGAAAACAGGAGGAAAGGAGAGGGGAAAAAGGCAGGTCCCAAACTATGTTCCTTTAGAGGGAGCACAGTGTAGGACTAGGAAAAACTCCTCAGACACCAAAAAACACTATCACAACAAAATCTGAGGACATAGCACGTGTGGTGAATTTCTGGCAACCACAACTGTTAATTCATTTTACAGGGTTTTTTTTTGTTTTGTTTTTTACAGTGAAGGTGTAAGACATCATGTAAAAGCACATTGAGTTGCCTTGTGTATGAAATGCACTATACAAATTAGGGATGTCCCAAATACAACCCTTTCACTTCCGATACGATGCCGATATTGCATCCTTGGTTATTGGCCGATACCGATATCTATCCGATACGATATCAGCGCGAATCATACATACTTTTATTACTTATTTTGTAGTGTGGAATGTTAGTAAAGGCTTGATCAACTGATGTTACTCAAACAGAGAACAATAGTCAGCAATTCAAGTTCACCAGTGATTTTCTACTGTCAGTATATGGTGGGAACAACTGGGGCCGGGGACAAAGAGAACAAAAACTTTTAGATGCAGTCCGATATAATCCGATATATCCGATTCTGGCTGATATCGGACCGATAGCCGATATCAATATCGGATCGGATTTTTTTTCAAAGTGTAAACCTTGTTCTTACTCATCCCAGGTCTCTCCTAACCACAAACCAGCAAAAATACTTACAACAAATAAAATGTGTCTTTGACTTTTAATATGAAGCTCACAGTTACACAAATGGTGCCAGATGTACAGTAGGTTTGTAAAATTCATTCAATATTTCACCAATGCGTCACCAACACAACACTGCTGATAGTAAACCAACACTAGTAACACACAGAGGTATGCATTCTATGCTCATTCCCACAGGTCTGTCATGGTTTCATTCCCAAGTGTTTAAAAAAAAAAACCCAAAATGAAAAGTTTCCACTCACCCAAAGGTCTGCCCTGTTCTGAGTCATGAGGATGAAGCAGATGAGATGAGGCACTGCACTGCACTGCACACACTGAGCAGCAGCCGCTCACTTCCACCTCACTGATTCAACATCTCATCAGACAATACAAGGCAGCTCAGCGCACACAGGGAGGAGCACTTCATCAATAATGTATTTACCAGCATAAATAGCTCCTGTATCCATGCATATTCTCCCTAAAAACAAGCAGATCTCAATGTTTCCTTTACTCTAATGTGAATATTCACTCTTATAACATTTAACACCTTTTAAACAATTAAATCAATCTAAATAATAGTTTTTAATATTTATTGATTTCGAAGTGTGTGATTTTATATTTCTATGGGATGGTAAACGTTCACGCCGACACAAGTTTCCAATGGGACGTCCTGACACCAGTAACTGTGGCTTCAACTTCAGCCCCTCCTTCCTAACGAGGGAGGCTGTCGCCGTGACAACCTGATATAATGCAGCAGCCCATGAAAGGGTCTTTTCAGAATAAAAAGAAAGATCCAAGTTATTTGCATTCCTTCTCCATTAATGATTTTCTGCAGAGAAAAGGCGGGATGAGGTTTATTGTGTGGAGTGTAACATGGACGGGAGGGAGGGATGTGTCACATGACCTCAATTATTTGATACAACTAATACCTGCTTAGTATGCTGTGCACAATCGCATGCTTGATGCAAGGTTTCACATTGTTTCGTGTTATTCTGACGTCTGAATTGACAATAAGATTATGATGAAAAGAAAAATACAGAAGTAACCAATTGTTTATTATTGTTTATAAAGTCATGTAAAGACTGTGAGGATGGGACAGTGGTCACTACTGTCTACACATACTGACCAACTTGGTCTCATCTGTGTTGTTTTTGATGGAGAATGGATCTTGAAAAGTTAGTAGCAATAAGCATTTGATGTAAAAGCAGTCGTTTTCATAATACAGGTAATTAGAGATCAGTTAATCCACAGAGATTGGGACAGAAAAATAGGACATTAAAAATGCTGTAATGCTACAGAAAAGAGCTGGGATGTGACGGTAAAAGAATAAAAATGTTTTTTACTTCAATGAAAAAAGATCCCGTACAGGATGGGAAGCTACAGAAGAAGAAATTAAAGTTTATTTGCCAATTTTGATATTTAAATTTTAATATTATTCAGTTTTAAGTTGTTTTTCTTGTTTCGTTTTTAAACCGTCACAAATGCAACTAAAAGAAAATCAAAAGAGCATTTTTCAGCTTTTTTTTTTTTTTTTTTTTAACTACCAAAACGAACAACTAACCAACTGATCAGTTTTAGGCCTAATAGTCAGAAAATATGCCATTTATCCTTTAAATATGATACAAAAACTGCTTTGAACATCTCTCTGAAACTTTTCATTGCAACCATAACCAATCCTTTATAGAGGAAATAAATCAAATGCACCTAAGTAGTGAACACTAAGGTACGTCACGTAGAATTGTTATATTTTAACTGTTTGTGGTCCCACGTTTATTATTGGTAATAAATCTTACCACGGTTCCCTTGCATACAGTAAACCAGTGTTTCTCAAATGGGGGTACGTGTACCCCTAAGGGTACGCAATGGTACTTGAGACAGAGACAGAGAGAGTGGAAAATTAATAAATAATGTGTCAGTCTTGGTCCAACCCCAGAAATGATAAAAACTGTAGAAATTCATCTATTCAGGAGTAACTAAATCAGAGTTTTTCAACCTTGGGGTCGGGACCCCATGTGGGGTCGCCTGAAATTTCCGAACAATTAAAATAGATTTTTTAATTGTTTTAATTATTTAAAAAAAAAATAAATAAATAAAAAAGTAAGAAAAAACACACAATCTTCAACAACTATATCTATATACTTTCACTTTGTGAAATATAAATCTAGAAATCTAAAAAACTAAAAATGTCTTTGTGGTCACCAGAAATTATTGATATCAAAATGGGGTCACGATCCAAAAAATTTGGGAATCAATGCACTAAATACTGTTTCTTTTCACTATTTACATAATGAGATTCTTTAAAATGTATGTTATCACTCATTCATTCCATCATTATGTTCTATAGTTGTTATTTCATAGCATTCTGAGCAAAATATTGTAGTTGGACAAAAGGGGGTACTTGGATTAAAGAAATTAGAGGGGTACTTTAGCTAAAAATGTTTGCGAACCAATACATTAAACATCTCATTTCTAAACTTCTATATAAAATAAAATTGTTTTTTAAATAAAATTACACCAATGAATTTAATACAAAAGAAATAACCTGCATTGAATGCTGTTTTGGCTCCGTACGTTACGTTTAATCTGATTGGTCGGCTATGATGTGATGCATTTGATTGTTGTCTAGTCATTACTTTTTTTTTTTGTAGTTTCACAATGTCCAATGATCATTTTAAAACAGAAAATGTAATTTACTCAGTAATGGTTGGGTGTCGAAATGTAATGAATTACTTAACTTCTTTTTAAAAAAAACTTAAGTACAAGTAAAATGACTGATTTAATTAGAAATAAACCCCAAAAAGTACAAATCAAGTACCCATAAAAGCAACTCAAATACAGAAACGTGAGTACTACCTCTGTATACTACCTTTCACAAAGTGTGGTGGGGGGGGGGGGGGGGGGGGGTTTCCAGCACTGAGCATGTGACAAAGACTGACGTACCTGTCCCCAGGTTTGTGTCACTACATCCTGCTGCTGTCATTTCTGCTCAAAGACGTCTTCCTTATCCCAGCTGTCCTTTAACCTACCAAACTATTCAAGCTACCAGTTTCCCTCGTGGTCCTTGTGAGGTTAGTTGATGAGCATATGGACGTCTGCTGCAGATACCAGAGAAAGTGCATGAGATGGTGTTCCTCTGGTGTGGTTGATCTGCAGGATAAAGAGGGATTGAGAGGAGCGTAATCCTCTGCACGTGTCCATCAGGAGATGAACATGCTCCTTCACAAGCTGTTCCTGCAGTGCATGCTGGGAGACACTCTTCCTTCAGACGCCATTGGATCAGAAACCATGACTGACAAATCCCAAGTTCACATTTAGCCAGTTCTACCTTTATTAGAAGGTTATGATCACATTTAATCAGCAACTATTCAACATTGAGATTTGACTTAAAGTTCCTTTAATATCTGCTGGTCAGCATTAGGAGTTCCGTCAATACTTCATTTTACTCATTTCATCACTCCTTGTCACAGATAACAGGGACTTCTAGACATTGTGATTTGTTGGATGTAATCTCTCTGTTGCTATAGCGCTAATAAGTAAAGTTTAGTAAAGCTGGGACAATAGATAGTATTCACAACCCATGTGACCACACCTCTGATCGCCATCTGTAAGCAAGGAAGCATCCCTTGTTGTTCACCAGCCAATCACTGACTTGTGTCTTAGAACAGGGGTTCTCAACTGGTTTCACCCTAGGACCCACATTTTTCCACGGTCATTAATTCGCAACCCACTTTATTTTTTTTGATTTTTTTTAGAATTCTTCAGACCAGATTTCATTTTTCAACAATAGCTGTCGAAATCACACGTACATAATCTTTTTTTTTTTTTTTTTTTCAAACATAAATCTATATATTTTCATGCGCAACATGCATTTCACAGCATGGCTGTCAAAAAAAAAGTTTCTTTCAAAATAAAACACAAGTCCAACATGAGCGATATTAAATATTTATTTATTTCTGACCATCTGTCCGCGACCAACCCAGTATTGACTTTTGGGTCCCGACCCACCAGTTGAGAATCACTGTCTTAGAACACCTACAAATGGCTGGTAGAATGTGTACACACTGGATAATGCTGAAAGGCAAAAACATCTGGAGGAACTACAGCTAATTGGAGGAGATATATTCCTGTATATATAGTATAATATATACATTAGTATATATGGGATACAGTTGAATTAAATTGTATCAGGTCCATGGAACCCGGAGATTTAGCAGCTGTTTCTCATCCAGACATCGTTAGCTATCATTGTTAGCACTTCTAACCCCTGCTATTTAGCAAACCACACCCTCATTACGTCAACACATTGGCTGTATTTGAAATGGCAAACTAATCATACTAAAGACCTATTCCACGCTATTCGTTTTATCTCGGGACCACATGCGATTTGTAATAATTGTGGAGATTGTCTGTGACGCTAATACTACCGCAAATGACCTACTATGTTTTGCTGAACTCCGAGGTCCTGTGTGATTTGGACAGAAATGGGCGGGATCACGGTCTGAGTTTACCTCGTACTGGAATCGATTATGAGCATTCCCGAGTGGTGACATTATGGATGAAAAGGGAAAAACCTTCCAAACACCTTCGAAAGAGGAACTATTCTTGAACTGGAGGAATGCTAACAACGTCTGGCAGGGAACAAGGCCAACACAAACAAAGATAGAGGACAACACTGACTACAGATGAGAATACACAAAAAAGGACTGTTCAGAACAACTCAAGAATGTTTGACCAGAGAGACATGTAAACCCATGTAAATTTGCGATGGTAAAACAGGGGACGGGACCCAGATAAGCAAACTGCTTCTCTCGTCTCCTTTTTCGGCATGTACAAAAAAAAACAAAAAAAAATGTAAAAAAAAAAAAAAAAAGTGAATGTAACCATGTCGGAAATAAACTGAATAAATAAATAATAAATAACATATACGCGCATGAGCACATATGCAACCCTAACCCTAACCAATAAACGAATAAAACACTTGTTCACTTTGAAAACAAAAATAAATGTATTTATTATCATTATTTTTTAGCAATAATTGATTTTCCGGTAATGCGCATGTGCGTGCATGCGCATTTATGCTCATCGATCTCAGTACGAGGTAAACTCAGACCGTGACACAGTAAGAATCTTTTTTTTTTTTTTTTCTGTTTGTAGCCGTCTATTTAATGGCTAGCGCTAGCAGTAGCACAGCACCGAGCTGTGGTCAAAACTTAAAAGCCTGCAAAGTTGTTTTAACATCAACTCACACATTGTTTCACATTTTCAGATGTCCGTAAATTTCAGCAAAGTCTCAGGCTTCGGTTATCCCGTGCGAATGCGCCACATAACAAGCAGACGTTGGGGGGTGATTTATTTATTACATGTGGGTAAAACGGATCCTGTGCCAATAGGGCTTAAGTCTGACGTCAAAATGACTATGTAGTGCGTTACAATTAGATAGAAGGGAAAGATTGAATACTCGAGAAATACCCGAATGTATAGTATATCGAGACATTTTGTAAATGTGCACGGTGGGCACACTAGTCATATGCAACCGCCCCATGATGCATTGCGAGCGGAATGTAAAATCTTCAAGCTAAAAGGCAAACATCCCTGTTTCTTCTTGTCTTCCATTCGTTTTTAACGCTTTTGTAAACAGGACTCTTGTTTTGAAGTTAACTAGAACTTTGGTCAGTAGCACAATGGAGGGTCTCTGAAAATCTCAGCCTTAAATGTGTCTACGTGAGTTTTATGGATCAAATGACCACATGTTGATATTCTACTTAGTCATTTCTCACTTCAAATGCTTTTAGAACTTTCAAAGTTGGAGAATCAACGCTGATATTTAGCCTCGTTGTGCTTCAGGTTGTTGTTGTCGTTGTGGGTTTAAAATTCATCTTGGAAAACTTGGAAGTACACTTCAGTGGGAACGCTCATCATAATAATCATACTAATAGTCTATAGTAGAGTGTGTAGTGTGTAGTACGTTAGTATGCCATTTCAAACTCAGCCATTTTCCTCTTACAGGTACTAACCAGACAGACCCAGGTAGTGACTGGGTTGTAGTACCCCCCCCCCCCCCCCCCCCTTTAGACCCCTGTAATATAGCCATCACACTGCTTGCTTAGCAGTGTTGGGAGTAAGCAGTTATTTTTGTAACATATTACAGTAATATAATCCTTTTTGAAGTAACTCAGTAGTGTAACTGTTAGAAGAGTCACTTCTACACAGCGTTTAACGTGACATAACACAGCACACGTTTTGCAGTTTCCGGGGAATTTCCGCACCGACGGGATCACCTCATTTATTCACACACATGCATGTCATCTCCTGATTGCACGTCACATGATCAGTGCGATCACAGTGGTTGCCAATGACAACATTAAGCACAAATATTCAGGGGCATAATAATGATAACTCATAACAGAAATGAGAGCATATCTCTCAACAGTAACTCATTACAAAAGTGAAAAGTGGTAATATATTACTAGTTATAATTAAAGTAACTCAAGTTAAATGCATATTCAATATAAGTGCATATTTGCTTTGTTTTCTCACTGTTTGCAATTATTTGAGGAAGAAAAGATGATCATTATAGTTAAATATAACTTATGGGGAACAAAAAAAGAGCTTCCTGCTCCTGAAACAGCAGAAGTATTTGAAACAAAACTTAGACCGATGTTACTGGAACACTATCAGTGTGATATTAAAGTAACTCAAAGTAGTGTAAGTTACATTTTAAAAAACAGTAATATTGTAATATATTACATTTTTATCCCAGTAACGAGTAATATAAATATATCCAAAATGTTTAGAGTAAATGACCCAACACTGCTGCTTACACACCATTCATTCTAGCACCAGGTGTTTCCATGCAGGCAGACCTGCTACTACTGTGTCATGTTTTTTCTGCAGTCTGTGTCTTCTCCTCGTCCTTTTCTCTCTCTTTTTCTGTTTTCTTTCAGGCGTTTTGAAGCTGGAGCTGGCAGTTGGAGGTTCAACTCCAGTATCTGTCCATCCTGTTCTGTCCTCTTGTTTTTGTCCACTAACCCCAGCTGGTCAAGGCAGATGGGATGGCTCCCAGTTCTGAGCCTGGTTCTGCTGGAAGCTTCTCTCTACTGTAGCTGATGCATGTTCATGAGGAATTCTTGGGGTTTTTTTTCTTAACAATTTATTTATATTTTGTAAAGAGTGCTCTGAGATAACTTAGTGTTAGTGTAAAGTTGAATTCATACCCAGAGTAAATATGTAAGTATTTCCAGAGTTTAAATAAAAAAAATTAAAAAAAAACATCATTATTGCGAGCACTTGATCATCTACCGTATTGTGAACTCAGTTTATCGTCCCATCTCTACTGTTTGGTTTACATAGTTGACTTTAGTGTAAGTTTACACCAGAAAGAGCTGCACCAGGGTCACAGGAGTAAAGTAGATATCTGCTGCCCTCTGGTGGCACTAATTCCTATTACACATCTCACTAAAATATTACCACACAATCAACACCTCATAATACTACACGGTCATATTTTATTTGACTAAATTTGTCATGAAATATCAGAAATAGATCTAAATTAGTGACACAACAGTCATTGTAAAATGGTTCTACCCAGCATCATCCATCCATTAATCCATCCATCCAGACAAGTTTATTTTAAATTATACAAGCCAATTTTATTATATTAGCCTTATGAAATATAAATAGTTTTACACAAATAGATAATAAACAAACATTGGGAGACTTGCAAAATGTTGAACCCATTTGACTTGTTTTTAACTAACTATTGTAATACATTGTTTTGATTGGCCAAAAAGTTGAAAAAGAAATGACTAAAATACATTTTATTTGATCATCTACACAATTCAGTTTCATTATGACTATTGAGACTTTTCCGAATATTTAGTTTCCTCTTCTAGTATTTAAAACATTTATTTCAGGGGTCACCAACATGGTGCCCGCAGGCCCCAGGCAGCCCGCATGAACCATGTGAGGGGCCCTCAGGAGCTCCATCTAAAATTTGATTTACTTTCCAGGATTCAAACTCACAAAGATACACACATATGAGAGATACAGTTAGTGCACTTAATAGAGTTAAATACTGCTGCACATGATCAAGTTTTAGTCTTAAATTACTATTTACTGTATATATGTTTATTTTCGCTGAAATATTGGGACAAATGTTTTAAGTGTTGCAGATTTGGTGTACGGTCAGTGGCATATATATATATACACATATATAAAATGTTTTTAAAAACGTGGATTTTCATAAAATATGACATCATTGCTACCTTTTACAAATCGTACGTGTTATACGAATCAATTCAAAGTTGTCTGTTAGTAGCTAGGAAAATAGGAAGATGATCATTTTCAATGAAATGCAATGAAAATGAAACAATTGCATAAACTGATCAAATAAAGTGTTTCATGTTGAAACTGAAACAAATCTTACCTTTTTAACTTAGTGTTGGCCCCATACTAGCCTCCTTTAAAACCTTACCCTGTGATTAAAGTGAAACGGTGAACATTTTAGAAGTGCTTTTTAAACTGGTGGCCCTTCGGACAATACGGTACCTTTCAAATAGCAAAGTTTCAGAAAGGTTGGTGACCCATGATTTATTGTAATTTAGACAAATTTCCCACCTTTATAAACTTCTGGGCCTTAACACTCAGTACTTTGCCCATAAGAGACACTGCGTTACCAGTCCACAGGAGAGAACGATCAACAAAAGAAGCAGCTTGACACTTTAACGCAGCATCTATTAAACTAGTAAATCTCTGTTCTATGGGGTTGCTTCACTTCACAGCTTGTCACACTGAATTTACTGTCACTTGTGACCTTTGGTGTTATAGGCTCCTCCCCACTAAAGCAGCAAATCTTTCTACAAACCCTGGCTTCACTCATCAGTTCGCTTTGAATAAAGACACAAAGTCAGTTTCCTTAATATCCAGTCACGTGATATCTTTATTTCTCTTTCTTTAGTTTGAAACATCATCAGAATAATAATAATAAGCTGCAAACAGACAACCCACTGCCCTGTAAGAGGTGCTTAGAAACAAGCTTTTGCTCAGTGTGCCATTGGGAGGATTTCAAACTTTGGGAGATCTAGAAAGATGCAGCAGAGCAGAAGATCAATCATTGACTCAGCTTTCACAACGTATGATTTGACACATTTGAATCATAATCATAAACACAAGGTCAGATAAGATACAAGAACAGTCATTCCTTCTCTGAGTACGACACACATCCTCGACCACACAAAAACGAAGAAAGAGGTACGTAAAAACTTCATAGGTATAGTACCATTTAGGGTTCTGCTAAGACTTTAGCTTTAAATGGTGACTGATGTTTGGACTGTTGCCACAGCAACCATGTGCTGAAAAGGCCAAGCGGGTATTCACATTCCTCAGCAGCTCCACTGCTGCAAGCCAGTGTCATGCGATGCAAAGGACATCCATTGTGAGGTGCAGCTAAAACAGAGGCATTGTGGGAGATGCAGAGGAACCCATTGAACCAACAGAAGTATGTTCCTTATAGAAAAACATGTTGCATGTTTAGCTTGAGTGTTTCATCTTTTATTGGCAAAGTTTACCTCAAACTTCCAAAAGAAACAGTTTCAAAGATTCATCAACATGCTGTGTTAAATGTGTTTCTCTGGCCAGATTGACTTATCCTTACGAGTTAGTTGGTGAAATACGATGACTTACTGTAAGTATCTTTCAGTCTGTAGCTTGCACTTGTTAAGCTTCCACTAGGACGATACATTTAGAAGTTACAGGTTTCTTTGGTATTGAAGGAATTATGCCTTTATTATGGATAAAACATGTCCTAATTCTTGTCTGATTGTTTGCCAGGTTTGTTACGTATTCCACCAAGGAGGTTATAATTTAACTAATGTTTATTTATTAGTTTGTCTGTCTGTTAGCAGGATAACGTCAAATGTACTGACTGGATTTTGACAAACTTTGAACCAAAGACAGACCTTATGCCATGGATGAGTCCATCAAAAAAAATTTTGGAAGGGATTCCGATCAATAAACTGATTCTGGATCAGTATATTGATCGGTTTATTATTGGCAAAATTTCAAAAATTCTTATCTTGGTTCATTATTGGCTAATCTTTTTTAAAAATGCACTGGATAACACCACTGAGTTTAATCCAGATTGACAATTTCATTGAGGTTTCTAAAAAAAAATGGGGGTGCCCATACGTTTGGAACTACTATATCGTTATTAATGGGGATAGAAATTTCTTCCAAGCCTTTAAAGTGTAATGATTGTGGCATCATGATTAGAATCACTGGTTCCAGATCAAGATAACTGTAAATATTGTGTAAAGAGGATATTTGGCTCTTGGTGGAAGTTCTCGTTTTTTGAATGTTTTTTATTTTGTCGAAAAAGTGATATATCTGAATAGACAATTTCCTGCCAAAATTGAAAAACAAAAACAAAACATTACTTAATTCAAACTTTTTTCAAGATTCCCACAGACTGAACATTTTGAGACCTTCTGTTACATCAAAAGTAGTCGAGTCATCATTATTGAATAACACATTTGGTTTTTAACATGGTTTTCTTCATGGAAAGGGTGTCAAAGTGTTTTGGTCTGGAAAGTAAATCTTAAACAAGATACACACACACACACACACACACACACACACACACACACACACACACACACACACGCCTGTCACATTGAACCTATTGTGTCACTGCTTCAGCAGCTTCATTTGCATTACAGGGAAGAGGAAGACACCCACAGCATGAGAAATACCCTGCAGGTCATGTGATGGAGCTGATTATATTATAATTGTGCACTGCTAACACATAATTAACATTAATCTTGGACAGTGAATTTGAAAATGTTGTTTTTCCACAATCGAAGTTAGTGAATTGATGATTGTCTACATTCATCTTTAAGGCAATGCATGTTTAAGTTGTTGAAACAAAGTGTTGATCAGTAAATGTAACCTTAATCAAACCAGTGTGAAGAAACTTACTTTTTTTCCCATATCACCTCAACGGCTTTGCACAAATTCTAGTTTTTAGAACTAAGGCAAAAAACCTGTAAAAGATCAAGTTTAACCTGCTATAACCATACTTAGTATACTTTATTTTTCCTCATGGGTGACGTTCCAAGTTTGTTTCTGTATCACACAAAATAATGACCACTTTAAGAATAGGTTTGTTAGGTATCTTAAGATATAAACATTAAATATGTAATTGTTTGGCTTCACCTGTATCACTCTATCCCCAAGTTAAACCAATCTCCACTGTTACTGTAAACCAAGCCCTGCTAGGGGGCGCTGTTTGGTCAGAGTAGTTTGAAGTAGTGTTTAAACATCACATGAGTTTTCTGTTTAGAAAAGCCTTTAGAAAGCAGTGAAATAATCCTGGAAGGAGATACATTTAAAAAAAAAAAAGAGGTTTAACAGTTAAAAAAAAAACAGAACAAAAAAAGATAAATAAAAAGATTATTTCATTTCATGATGCTTCCAATGATGTTTCAGAAGGTGTTCTTTCACAGTATTATTGTTGATCGAGTGTTAGCCTAAACAGGAAACCCTTCCTGTGCGTACGTCTACTCCATGATCATATGGAGGAGTTCTAACACATTTACAAACTACTGATGATACATTAGCAAAGTACGACTTCCACAGTTTATCCGTGCCTGTACATAACATTGAAACTTTACAGTGAAGTGGAGTTCTTAAGACACTTGTCTACATTTTGTATCATGCAGAACTGAAAATTCTACATTATCTGCAGGTGAAAGGCCACAGCAAGCTGTCTGAGGTATCTAGCAAATAAAAAAACCACACAGCAAATAAAGTACTGCTAGTATACAGAAGAAGCAGAGACAACCAAAACATACCAGAGCAGCAGCAAGGTATCACACTCCTGATCCTATTACCCTGAATGAAACAGACACTGAAGCTCAGTCTCCAATTGTCAAAAGCTAATTAGCAGCATTACACAGTAGGTACAGAACAAGAACAGATAAGCAGGCAAAATGTGTTTGCAGGGTTAAACCCCTGGTTTGCCATTTGTCATTTAGCTGATGCCCCCATGGCAAAATATTGAAGTCGTCATCTATAGATTTCTATCGAGGACAACAAAAACACAGTACAATGTACCCCTTTTTGTACCCCCTTCAAACATAATAACTAACTAACAAGCTTTCATATGTTTGCATGAAAGGGATACTGCAGTGTGGACGTAAAGGATGAGCAAATAACAGTATACATTTATTGCAGTAGCAAAGTGACTGTTTACGTGTCTCTGTGAAGTCTTTCTGCTACATTTCTACTTCCAGCTGGGCTTTGTGCTTTTGCTGGGTGTCGCCGAGTCTCTAGGCTGCACAGACTTCTCTGAAACTATGCTAGCCTTACGAGGATCCTCCCGTGCAGTGGGTGGTGGGGTTTCGCTACGTGACTTGCCACGACTGGCAGCCCTCAGGCTCTGCACCCGGCGTATACTCGTCCCCTGCAACCGCTCCTCATTGGTGTGGACGGTGGAAGACACACGGTTCTGCTTAGCAGAGGCCTGTCGACCCCGAACAGAAGCGCTGCGAGACGGGGTAGAAGGTACCGATGGAGGTCCCGACTCCTTCTTGATCCTGGTTGATGAGGCCACAGTGCTACGGGCAAAGCTGGGGACTTCTGAAGAGTTCTTTGCACTGAGGGTTTGGGAACTGCTGTTTTCAGAAGACGCTTCGCACAGTGTCTGTGCTTGAGCCAAGGCCAGAGCTCTCATGGTGGATCGACACATCTTCTCCTCAGGTTTAGGTATGTTCCTCACAGGTTTGGCCCGTGGTTTGTTAATAGAAGCCTTCCGGGGCATTGAGTCCCGAGCCCACCTGGAGAAGCCACCTGTGGCGCTGCCTCCTCTTTGAACTTTGGACTCATCTGGTGGCAGACTTGAGTGTCGAAGAGGCTTTGTAGTTGTCTCACTCCTTCCTCGGGCTGGAGTGCTCAGGTTGCGAAGTGGACGCCGTGTCTCTCCACCTTCATGTGCAGATTGTCTCTCTGTTTGTCTGCTGCTGCTTGTCCTGGTTGGTCTGTTAATGGGCACAACACGACGCATCCCCTGGCTCTCGCTGCTGGTCAGCATTCGGATACTTTGACCTGGGCTGCACTTAATCGCTTTGTTAGCTTTGATGCCCCTGTTTTCTGGTGCTGTGTCAGGTCTCTTCGTATCTTTTCCTGCATTTTTTTTCACCTTAGCTCTGTTACCTCTCTCTGTGTTCCAATCATCTCTGTCAGCAGAGGTAGCGACTGGAGCTGTGTCTGATTTAGGCAATGAAAGCTCATTAGTTGAGATGGACTGGTCATTGGGGGACGTGGACAAAGAGCTGCGATCCTGCTGACCATCCTGATCTCTGTTGTTGTCTGTTGTTTTGTAATGAAGTCCTTCTTTAGAGAAAGACGAACTTTCTGTTTCAGAAAAATCAAGGGTGACCGAGCAGTCAGCTTCTGTGCAGTCCGGCATGTAAAACATTGCTTTCTTATTGGATGCAGAGGTATCCAGAGGAAGGGGCGTATCGCAGGTTGTTGATGAAAACGTGTTGTGGTCCTCTTCATTCTCAGGGGATCTAAGAGTATCCATTGTCCCAGCTGATACAGCCTTAGGATCTGACCTTCTTTCTAAACTTTTACAACCCTGAAGCCTTTCTAGATTCATGGGAGTCGTTTGTATCACTTTTTCCAGATCAGTCTCGTTGCTGTGGCTGACTAAGTGCTTATGATTGCTGTTGTTGTTTGGACCAGGAAGGTCAAAGGCTTGAGGACCAGGAACTAAAGTATGCTTCTCCACATTAATGTTCATGAAACCAGTAATAGTTGAGTTAGGAGGTGGAGGGGGTTTCTCAAAAACACCATAGGAATGAGGCAAAACACTGCTCTCAGACAAGGACAAGTACTTATTGTTGTTGTGTGCGTCTTCTTTATCTTTCAGTGTAGGGGAAGAAAATCTGGCCAATGGACTGACTGGTTCAGTTTCAGCATGTGGGGACGTCACTGGTCTGTCCGGGCCCAGCTCACGGTTGTTTTCCTGTGCAAAAATCCAGGGCATTGTCTTCCGTTCAAGAGGTCGGCTGGACCGAGGTAGACTGCTAAACCTGGGATAATCTGTAGGATTCCTGGAGCCACCAAATAGATATCCTCTGAGTTCTCGGTCAGCTATGGAGGTCATGGTGTGGCGATGGCGGCGGGCGCTGGCAGATCGTCCAAGTGGGCTGTGTGGACTCTGAGCTCTCTGCTGGAGGAAGTCCAGGAGTCCCTCTTTGGTGAGCATTTCCACATCGTTCTCGCTGCTGCTGCGACCAAATCCTCCACTTTGATCCGTATCCAACCACGCACAACGCTTCTCCTCCAGTTCTCTGAGACGACGCTGCCTCGCAGCTTCTTTAAACTCACGATCCATATTGTCCTGAAAGACAATCACATGGTACTTGATACAACGTACTAAAATAATTATTCTTAATACTTTAGCACTGCCAAAAATGAGCTCTCATATTATAATAAGGGCTTGGGTTTATATAGCGCTTTTTTTGATGAGACTCAAAGTGCATTACGGACTGGGATAAAGCGGGATTCGAACCGCCAACCCTTTGGTTATTGAAGGACCTACTCAACCACTGATCCATGGCCGGCTCGGCCGCTACTATTAATCATATTTAAGACACTCAAACTAGAATTGTTGTGTTAGATTATTGTACAGTGGTATAGTGATTAGGATTTCTGCTTCACAGCAAGAAGGTTCTGGGTGCTGGGTTTGATTTAAGGGGATTGCGACCTTCAACCTTTCTGTGTGGCGTTTGCATGTTGCTGCTTTTCTTACATATTTGTATTGGCTTTTCTCTCACAGTCTAACGACAGGAATGTTATGTTGAAGTTTCTAAAGTGTGAGTGTTTGTCTGCTTTTGTGTGTTCGTTCCTGTGCAGGGTGTAAACTGGGATTGACTCCAGAAGATCCCCACAACTTAATACACTAGAGATGGGCAACTTTTATCACAGCGGGGGCCAGAAAAATGTGATTGTCTGATCCAAGGGCCACAATACTCACGACTGTGTTTATAATAATGAACAGTCTGAGCATTAATACAGAAAAGAGCAAAGGGTGTCTATGTTTTTTGTTGTCATTTAGGTGCATTTATCTCTGTGTGTTTTTTGTTGATTGGTGTTTTTGAATTCCATTTGTGTATTTTTGTTGTTGGGAGTTATTTTGCATATTTATTGTCATTTTGTCTATTTTGTGTATTTTTCTGGTAATTTTGTGTGTGCTTGCTGTTTTTTGTTTTTTTTCTTCAGTCATTGAATGCGCTTGTGTCACCAAATTGCATTTTAGGAGTCATTTTTTCCGATTTGAATTTTTTTTGTTGTTTTTGGGATTTTTTTTTTTTTGCAAATACCTTGGAAGCCACACAAAATTCGACTGAGGGCTGCATGTGGGCCTCCTGGCTGCTAGTTGTCCATGTCTGGTGTACACGATGAGGTGGAAACAGAAAATGCATTATTATATTAATCTAATGATGTGCAGAGAAATAATATTTTTTGTTTTCCAGCTAAGGCCAGGGAGCGTCACGTATTCATAGTCTGGTGTCTTCCAACTGACGGTGTCTGTAAATTAACTGCAGAAGTCAATATGTGTGTGTGCCTGTAATGTGTTTAGAGTCGCTGGGACAGGCATCCCTTTTGTCTCCTCACAAACAAACCTTGACAGCTTTATTGAACTTGTTGCAAAAGTCTTGAAAGATACGGAAGCACTCGTCCAGCTGGAAGGTGTCTTTGTCTTCACAGAAGAAATCGATGAGGGTGTTCCCTTCTTTACGCAGATCCACCCTTCGTCTCTTCAAGTCCTGAAGTGTACTCGCTGAATTCTGACACGGGACATTAAACACACAGAAACCTCTGAGAGTAAGTGACACACTTGTTATATTTGATTCAGCAGCCTCAGACACATGCAGTGGTCTGATCTCCTTATCACTCAATATGTAATGCATTACATAACAGCTGGTGCTTCACCTGCAGGAAAGGCTCCAGCTGCTGCTGCAGCTCTTCGTCTCTTTGAACTTTCTCCTCCAGGGATTTGATTCGGACATATAAGGAAGAAAACTCCATTTCAATGTTTTCCATTGAAATTCTGTGAGGAAATTAAATAAAAGGACATTATTCATAAATCACCTACAAGCTGCCTTCAGAACATGGCTTTGACAACATTTTAACATTTTAGTAAATATCGTCAGATTGCTGCAAAAACAAAAGGCCGAACTGCTGATTTCTTCACACTGCACTCCGCAGAGAGGGAGGAGGGCTATCTGCTCAGTGGTGCAGGAGCTGCACTGACGCTACACACAGATGACCTTGTAAAGCTGAAGGAGTCTGACAGTCCCAAACACTGCTATGAATGCTACTATGATAGTGGCGCTCAATTCATCTGCAAATAACACACCTGAACACTCACTGAAAAAATAAAATATTTCAATACTTGTGCATTTATATTTTCATGTAATGTATAAATCTATGTTACATAATGTTCTTTAAAAAAAGTAACTTAATTTACAAATACAATACCAAAAAATTACAGTTGTTTAAATTATTTTCTTTTAATTTTATTTTTCTATTTTAACTTACATAATTTGGTTGCTTTTGTTTTGCATTGTGCCTGATCCCGTTTCAAAATAAAAGCATTAAAATAAAACATTTTCTTGCTACCTTTGACCCTTCCTTGGCTGTAAATAATAACGTGCTTGGGTGCACACTTTGAACGTATTATCATCAAAATCTGGTGAACAATGTAAAAATCCCAACTTAGTGTATGTTTAATGAGCGCGCTAATCATTAAAGAGAAAATATACTGTAATTGGACAACTGGCTGCTCAGGTGGACGTCGTTTGATTTCATCTCCTCTACATGAGGCAGATGAAAGTGTTGGAGTCCATTTTAAATGAGGTACTCATGCTCAAACTTTTATTATAAAGTCTGATTGGAACGCACAAAATGACGCTTTTAATCACGTTACCTGGCTGCACTCTGGACTCTATGAAGCTTCTCTGGGAACTTGAGAAGTTTCTCATCCTTCTTCTTGGCTTCCTGTGGTCGACAGACACATATCTGAGACACTATTTAAAATATTTGCATATACAGTAAATCAAACCCCACCGGCCCTTCTATTACACTCAGTATTGTTAAACTACTGTGGTTTTGAAGTATACAGCTTAACTAACCATAGCCACAAAATGGAGCAGGTTCATCCCTGGCTTGTTGGCCTTAGTGTCAGCCAATGACAGAAGAGATGACAGTTTAAAGCCGACTGCATTTCCTGCATAGCCACCCTGCAAAAGGAGGCAACATTTGATATGAATGGAGAAAATGTGGCAAAACAAGCAGGAAATAACAGGCCCAATGGCCCTCATTTATCAACCTCGTGCGTACATGGGTGTAAATCAGCGTGCACATTGTGTCGTACGACTGGACCAACATGAGACTTATGAAACATTCGTATCTGACCACTCCCAGCGCACCAATGATCGGGTTTTAATAAATGAATTTGATCAAACAAACATTTGCAAGGAAATAAACGTTTCCGAGCTGAAAATCAGTATCCTCACAGCTGAGGTGAAGAAAAACTAAGATGTGTATTTTCGGTTGTGTGAAAACTGGAATTTAAGGAGCTCATTTAAACGCTCTGTGAAAGAGAATAACGGAGGAAGTTAATAGCGTTTCCAAGTTGGAGCAGACTCGGGCTGCGATCTGAATTAAATTCTCAATAACGAACTTAGCCAATGCCTAATGATGGTTTAAATGAAAAGCTGCTCATCCACAGCGTAAACGTGTTAGTTCCTGCTTTTTGATTGAGACACTTCTTTACATTTTGGTCAAGAAAAAGTATATGAGTCAGGCTTGTGAGCGCGAGCCCTGTCTCTCTCCCCCCCAGTGTGTGCTGCACAGCAATCAATGATCATATCAGGACAGAGATCCTGGCGAGACACACAGAAATATGTTGTTTACTGGCCTCAGTTGTCCACATGCTGGCAGCAATAAATAACACATTGAAATAAATGAACAAATCCTTTAAAAAGCCTAAATAGAGGCTGAGCTGCCACTGGTCCAACTTTGGATCCTCACACAGCGCTGGTAATGAGACATCGCTCCATTCACCAATGCAATGTTGTACCAAACAGGTTAAAATAACATTACACACTTTCTCTGTACATATACAACAGTAAAATACTCTGCTGAATCAGTGTGCATGTTGCGCGCTGGGTGAACCTATGCGCTCCAGCCCGGTAGCAGCTGGGTTTATCAGTGCGTTTATCAAGTATTCCGTTAAAGAGGTATGAGTAATAACGTGTGCTTTCAAAAATTGATTTTACTTTGTTTTAATAATACATTTTGATCTGTTCTGAAAGTGTGTCTGCTTATACTGCAATGACAGCTGAGGCTTGTTTAATACTTTATTTTCAGTCTCAGTCACATTAGGCTGTGCTGTAGCACAAATCCACACACTCAGGTTTCTGTACACAAGGTCAGACCAGATGTGAGATCTGATCATAGCGTACGATCACGTCAGAACCGATTAATGCCGAAGTTTGCGTGAATTTGGTCGAATGCATGTTGTACGCTCAGATCTGAGCGTACAAACAGTTCACAAATGAGGGCCAATGTCTTTTAAAGCTCTTACGGCATTCATGATGTTTCCAGCTTGCAGGACCAGGTGCAGGATTGCATGAAGCTCTTCACAGCTCATCAGCTCTGCACAAAAACATCACTTTAAGCTTTATCTGAAGGATAGGGTTGGTCATGAGGAGAAGGTAGCAGGACGATTAATAGATATGTTAGAAAGAATTTGGTTCACAGCAGCTCTTTCCAACAGAAAGATTAGACATGTGGCATTTATTGTTCAGATAAAATAATTTGTGGAAACCAATTATTTGCATTAATTTGAACATACAATAATCTTAACATGACAATCTTTAGGTTTTTTGTTGTTTCTAATAGAGATACCTTTATTAAGACTTTTTATTTTATCTTAAGACACAAAACCATGATAATATAGCCAGTTATCTTCCACTCTATCCCCACATTGGTGTATCTCAGGTGACATTTCTCTACTTAACCCCGTCTAACAGCTCCAATCTCCAATTTCTGGGTCACTATGTGTGGCTGTACGACCTGATGTTTACCTTTTGTTGCAGTGCGCATGACATCAATCTCACGGCCCATCACAGCACAACAAGGGAAGAACTCTTCCTGGAGGACCATTGCCTCAATCCGAATGTCAAAGCTGTGGACAGAATTATTTTGAGTAAAAAATAGGGGACCATTTGGTGTAATACGGGTTTGCTTTGCTGCCTCACATCATGGCGATCAGGTTTAGCATGTTCTCACTGTATGAGAGTCGGATTAATCTTAATAATAACAATAACTTGTCACTACTGTAAAACGCACACAGGGATTAACAGCTAGAAGAGCAAATCTTTTTGTGTTGCCTGGTTTGCTTTAAATGAATGAATAAAAGAATGAAGTCCTCCAACTGTTATGGAGGGGCCAAAACATTCAATATGATTCTGATTATCAACAAAATCCATAAAAAGAATTAGCTGCATTGTATTTGGGAAATACAAATGTATTTGGGAAAAATATTACTATCGGCAAGTAAAACAGTAATTTTGTTAAAAAATGGAACCACTGACTGAGAAAAGGTGGATGTGCACTGTTGGAAGACTATAAATTAAATCTGTTACCCTTTATGAACACCTGGAGAATTTAGCGCTGATTATTGATCAACTTTGTAAATAAGATACCATCAAAATGCTCAATTAAACTCAGAGCAGCTTTGAGTTTAGCATTTTTAAAAACTTGAAAATGATCTCATATTATACTGTTTTTCATCAATTTCACACAGCTGTCAAAGGTCCAACAACACTGTATTCGATATGCATTTCCCCAAACCCTGTGGTCCTGAATTTCAGCCGTCTAAAAGTTGCTCAAATGAGCTCTGCACCTTTAAATGCTAATGAGCTCCGTCTGTCGACGCCTACTTGTGTAGCCTTGACAGAATATAGGCACTTAAGTAGTTTTGTACAACCAACAACAGAGCAATTTGCGGTAGGCTTGGGCGGGCAGTAACCAAATTTTGATACCGTTATACTGCTTCCCTATTTAACCACGGTATACGGTATTACCGGTATATTTTCTGAACACTCTTTTTTCTCAATATGGACTAGTGACAAATGTCTGGACTTTATCTTGTGTTACTGCAGATTTTTCTGGTGTTTTAGAGACTGAGACATGAATACACGCATCACTATAGTTATACTGTCCCGAAGAGCTGCTGCTGCTGTTTTTAATGACGGTATTGAAACTGATACCGTTGCTATTTTTATGACCTTGCAGTATACGGTATTACCGGCCAAGCCTAATTTGCGTGTCTAGCTCTGAGCGACGACATGTCCATCTCACCGCTGGACACACTAAACTTCACCTCGGGGATGAACGCCCCCCTCTTGGATGTCTCCTATCACTGCTCAGAGGAGGTCGGCCTATAAAAATGACTCCTTTAGTGATGTAACGACAGGAGCTGAATCTGAACAGCCTGTAGGAGCGCCGTTTAACCAGTGGGTGGGCTGCAGAGACCATGCAGGAATAGCTTGTTTTCCTCATTCTGGGAGTTGGCAGGCTCAGGGAGGACCAGTTTATAGATGTAAAAACCAGAAAAAAAATGTGTTTTTCATAATATGGTATCTTTAACCATATGGGACCCGCCTAACAGAAAAAAGCTCAAACTACCAACATTTTTCATTTAGTCTCAAGAAAATCATGTTCTCCAGGTTTCTAGAATTTAGGCGTGCCATTTTTGATCTGAAAATAAGTCATGCTGCTGAAAAAGCCTTTCACAAGCAGCGTCGCTGTTGTTGGTTTGTGTCTTTTTACGTCGTGGCGTCATCTTTGAAGGTGCAAGGAGTAGAAAGTACGGATATTTGTTTAAAAAAGTAAGGAGTCAACGTAAAGAGTCGTGAAAAAAATAAATACTCAAGTAAAGTACAGACACTAGAAAACATTGATTCAATTAAAAAAATAAATAAAAATGTGAGCAGAGATATCTCCTTACATCTTTATTCATTCATCCATCACACAAGATCAAACTGTAGCTGTTGAAGCTATGACAAGCTGTTAGATTTAAAGACTGTGGTTCCATCAGTGAAGGTATAGGGCTGTGCTTTGATTGACATTAATGTTGTTTAGCCAACAAAAAAGCATTGTGCTGGCTGTGTCAAAAAAGGGTGACCTGGGGCGATCTGGGGGGCTGGGTCGGTGCGCCTGGGGGCTGGCGGTGCGGCGTGCAGCAGCCCCTCGTTGCCCAGGGCGGCCGGGGTGTGGTTATTGTCCTCGGGTGTGCTGCTTCTATTTCGGGTCCTTCTTGTTAGTCAAAGATCAACTCCACGTTAGGACTTTATTTTCTTCCGTCAAAAACATAACCACACCGTCCAAATAAAAGTTACAACTGAACCACACCCAGCATGTGTACAACATGTGTCCTCCAAAAGGAGCGCTAGAGCCCCCTAGCTGTAGGGCATGTAAAGTGAACATAAAACCAAGAGCTAACACTTCTGCCCTGGGGTCCGGTCCCTGCTGGCTCTGGGCCCACTGACGGGTGCCCGCCGGCTGCCCGTTCGTCGCGGCTCTAGCCGTCTGCTGGGCGTGGGCCTTGGCCCCTCTGCTGGGGTCTCGGGCGGGGGCTCTCTGGGCCCTCCCCTCGGGGGATTGGGTGCGGGGGTGGGGGTGGTGGGGTGGATGTCGGTGGGGGGCCTTGGGGTTGGGGGCGGTGGTGGAGTGCGCCGGCTCCTCGGCTTCTAGGTGCTTTCTCGGTTGTGTATGTGGCGGGCGGTGGCTGCCTCTCGGCTTGGTGTCTTGGGGGCGTCTGGGGGGCTGCTCGGCCGGGGGGGGGGGGTTGCCTGGGCTCCCTGGCCCCCGCTCTTTCTGCTATTCTGGCTGCGTCCTCGAGTCCGGGGCAGCGCTTGGGTTTACAGTAGCAGTATCTTGCATATACATCGGTCTACGATGCACAAGCATGCCTTGGACTGTGGGATAAAACTTGTAGTGGGCTTAACTTTAGACACCATTATAGTTAAGCCTCACGCCTACAACTTCACATCTCACATCTCACTTTACAGTAATCAACTCCTCCCCACCCTTCAATTTCTCTACCTTGAATCACTCCTCCCTGCTCTCTTCCCCCCTCACCTAGGTGTAACACTGCCCTCTCTTTTTATATTCTCCCTTTCATAAAGTGTTTCTTACCCTTCCTTAGGGAGGGCTGGTGATGGTCACAATTATGCAATAAAATAATGCAATTTATTTAATTGCAATAACACAAAAAAAAAAAATGCATTGCTGTCTAAAAAAGATTGCACTTCTTGTAGTGTTGACCTTTGACAGCATGTGCAGGCAAAAAACAAAAACAAAAAAAAAGGACAGATGTTTGTCCTTTTTAAACAACTACACATTTCACTTTCAATTGGAGATGGAATCACAGATGTGGCCTTAAAACTAAATTGTGAAAAAACCAACAAACCCCTGAATACAAGCAAAAGTCACTGGATAAATGTAGCATTTCAATTGCCTTTTATTTTCCACAGACTACCAAACATGCCCACTATTGAAATTAACTCACCATGGTACCTGGATCAAGAGGTACATAAAGGAGTCAACCAGCGTCAGCTTGTCTGGATTTCCTTTGAAAGCCTGAAGCTTCTTAGTCTTACAGGAGAAACAGAGCAGCAAAGAAAGACAAAGCTCAATAGGATGAACTTTTGTAATCCTTCATCATCCGGTTTGATCAATGAAAATGTATTCATTTCAAGTATTTGCACAAAGCTCACACAGACCTCCTGTTCATCAGGCAGCAGCTTCAGCAGATCTTTCAGCTGCTCTGCACCGTAGAGCTTTCCTTCTCCTCGCCGTATGTCGCCAATAATAGAATGGATGGATCTGAAATACAAAAGTTTTCTTTTATTCAAGTTATATAAATAATTACACAGGTGCTCTTTTTCAGCCTCCTGTGTGAACCTACACCACTTTACTTTATAATAGAGGTACCCATTCAAGGTTTCATAATAAAAGCACCAAGATACAGGTGGACTATGGGTCATATTAAGGTTTTAGGGTGTTTGGTTGAAAACTTGAGAAAAAACAAAGATATTTTTGTGCAATTATAAAAACATAAACAACTTTTCCTTCTTTGAAAGCGACCTTTGGTAGAAGTTACCTAGTATAACACAACAAGCACCTGTAAACTCCTATTGGTTTTCATGATAGATCTGATTAAGGGTTTGATTAAAACAGTAATCAACACAGACTGTGATGAATGTGCTTGTCCTCACTGTGGACTTAGAACAGAGCAGCACACAGTCAAATATCATTGAAATCCAGAGGGCAGCCATGCAAATAGACTGCAATGCAAAGAGACGCCTGATACACTTAACAGGCCCGGCTTTGGACAACTTCAGGAACACAATTAGAGTCACTTTAGGAAATCCTGACGTAAATATTTGTTAACAACGGAGCTCCAGTTTAGCAACTACAATCATTAACAACTCTCCATTATCTGAATGACATGTATTATTACCGGTATATAAGGCAGCTCTAAGGGTGACATCAGCCTCTGCCCTGAAAATTATTATAAAGAAATGAAATCCTAACTACTATTGAGAGACATTTAATAATTAAAGAGGTTCGTTTTCTTATAAAAACATTATCAGCTTGGATAAAATTGTCTTAAAGCTCCAGTATGTAGAATCGTGAGACTTGTATAGAAACAACTACGCTCACCCTCCCCTTCCTGCTTTGAAACCCTTACCGGTATCCTCATCAACGCGCACAACGTGGAGCTCTTAGCGACTATTTTCTCAACTAATGTCGGGACATTATCTTGTGTTATTGGATAGTTTTCTAATGTTTTAGAGACATAAAAGCACATATCCCTCCCTGCTGTGAGGACAGTAACTAGAGCTCCTCCTCTGCTACAACACATCTACAACACTCCACGTCCAGATTGCAAATGAATTGTTCTCTCCACATTGGATATGCTTCTTTTGGGTTTACCGATTTATGCCGTCTGTTCTCACTTTCCCTCCGACTCGGTAAGTGGGGCGGAATGCGTGCGGGCCACTTTGAGTACGCGCGGACCTCCGTCGAGTCCATTCCGCCTGAACATGTTTGTGCCTTAAACTGTTGCTTCTCTACGTTGGTCTTCTTTTTGTCGCTTGCTCTGCTGTGTAACTGTTGTACTTTACGCTGCGATGGACACTTCTGCTGGAACGTCCGTTATTGTACTTTTACTATTGATAGTACGTGAGCGACCTGACTTCAGTCAAGCAGCCAATAGTAACGCCCCAAACAGCTGATGAAGCACTCTGTTTGTAGAAAGATTTCTGATTGGCTTGAATCCATTGTCATGCTCCAGGATTTCTAAAGCTTAAATATGAAGCCAAGAGAAGGAGCAGATTTTCAGTGTCCACTGAGAACACTTTGAATTACAATATGCTCAAAGGTTAGTATGAGTTTTGATCAAATGATGCCAAAAAACTACATACTGCAGCTTTAAGTATGTTTTCAGTGATATCATCAGCAAACTAGACATAAGTGAAGGTTATGGGAAAATAAAAATGATTTAGTACCTTTGATCCCAAAGTGGGGTACGTGAATTAAAAAAAAAAACAACAGGAAACTAGAATATAAATAGAACAGTTAATGGTAATGCTAATGCTAGGCTAATGCTATTGTTAGCCTTACGCTAATGCTGGGTTAAAGCTAATGTTAGGTGAATACTAATGCTAGGTGATTGCTGTTGCTAAGCTAATGCTAGGCTAATGCCATTGCTAGGCTAATGATAATTCTAGGTTATTGCTATTGCTAAGATAATGCTAGGTTAAAGCTAATACTAGGTCAATATCAATGCTAGGTTAATGGTATTGCTATGTTAATGTTAATGATGATGCTAGGTTATTGCTATTTCTAGGTTAATGCTAATGCCAATGATAAGCTAATGCAGTGTGACACGAGCAAGCATCTGTGTCCTCACTTGTATTTTGTTCAGGAAATGCAAATATTGTAGTTATTATTATTATCAATATTATTATTATATAATTATTATTCATCAACGGGATAGGTAAAATTCACTGTAGGGCTACATTGTATATAACAATACATTATTGTGTTTTTTAAGTGTGCAGGAGTAGGGGTACATGATCTGAAGGGGTACGGGACTGTGAAAAGTTTGGGAACCACTGGTTTAGTACATACATCAAAATCCGACAATGTTTCAGAGTAGAAGCATTTAACCTGGCCCTACTATTAATCATTAGACTTGGCTGGATTCAGTAGAAGTCATAGATTATTTCCTACACTTATAATTCAATAAAATACATGCCAAGAACAGGCAATAATGTTCATCCTTACACTTTCCTGGACTCGAGAGTCTTGATAACATTCGTCATAAGATGGCCTGAGGCTTCTTTAATGACACATATTGAACTGCATAGAGAATAGTTTTTCACTCATCTTTACATTACAATCCCTTTGACTCAGTAGCTTGAAGGACTCACTTCTTAAACTGCTTGAGGAAAATTCCCACATTCATCCCTCTTTTTGAGTCCAGAATGCTGATCTGGGGAAAAAAGAGTAGAAAATGATTAGTACACAGCAGCAAGTGAAGAGAATCACATTCAGCTCTTTTCTCTTTGTGACTCTGTGTGTTTTCTATGTGTCTTTAACATCCACAGGATCACAAATATTCCCATGAGCCACATGTTGCATCCCGCCCTCAGTAACAATGGCGTGTATGGTTCCCTGGACAGATGAGAGTACAGTAGGTACCTTTTTTAAAGGAGCCTCCCTCACAACAACATTCAAACACCTTTACACCCAAGGTTCAAATCATTATGTAAGAAATCCAGCCATGCAACCATGTAATTAGTTTACCTATAACAGCATGCACACCTATAAAGGAGCCTCCCTTTTAACACCTCAATCAAACACTGTTAGGTAAACTGGGAATGATCAAGGAATAAAGTTTACTTAACAGTCAACTCAAAAACTTGAAGAAGCCTCCCTTATAACACTTAATTACAGCTTTTAATTGTCTATCAAACACCACTAAAGGGTAAACTGAGGATGATCGTGATAGGAATCATCTAATTAGTTTACCAACAGTCGCACACCTAAAAAACAGCCTCCCTAATAACACAGACCTTTTAAATATCATCAAAACACTTCTGTAATGTAAATGGAGCTATGAAAAGGTTTAAATTAATTACTTACTTAAAGTTGCTAGCCTGATAATATTTCATTAGCTAAAATCATAGAATCAAACATTATTCACTTCCAAAAAAAAGATGTAAAAAGTTAAAATTGCTGCATAAAAGTTTGTTTTCATTTCCAAATATTCGTGCATTGCATTGTGGGATGTGGAGTCACTGAGAAGGGTGCATAAAAGTGTTTTTACTTCATTCTGATATCACGGGTAATACTGGGAACAAAAAAATTAACAAACAAAGAAAAACAAGAAGAAATCAAGGTAAATATGAAGTAAAAACACTTCCGTGTATCAGTTTACCAGACTCCACATCCCACAATGCAAAGCGCAAAAAAGTATTTCTGTTATGGAGTAAATGAGGTTTGATTCATTGATGTATGAGGCTTACACTATGATTTTATCTAATAAATAAATGTATCTAAAGTAGTAGCTTTGAATGAAACGTGCTCTTAAACAGAGTATTTCATCAAAAATGCGACACACATACAGAAGAATTGTCCTTTTAATGCTTGTTTCCCCTCCTTATCTTTACCTGAATCCCAGCAATCTGGAATTTTTGCTTTATAATTGTTGTTGCATACAGTACATGCTTTTATTGTGGTTACCTAACTTGTCCCTAAAGCATATCATAATACAGAGATCAGCGCAGGGGAGACTTTTGTCCTGCAGCTTTGTGCTGTATGTGTAGATCTTGTTCTTTCTAGCCTCCTCAGAGGTGAGAAACATGTGCAACATTTCAGCGAGTGTTGTGTTTGTGAAGTCAAGTTTCACTTTTCATGAATGAAAAAAAGAAAATCATTGGCTGTGTTCAAAATGGCATACTAACGTACTACTCATACTAAGTCTGATGTTAAAACGAGTACGTAGTGTGTTCACATTAGATAGTATGGAAAGATTGAGTACGCGAGAAATACCCAGATGTATACTATATTGGGACATCTATAAAGAATGTAAGGTGGGCACACTAGTCATACTCAACCGCCCCATGATGCATTGGGAGCAGAACGTAAAATCGTCCTGGGACCGGCTTCAAGCTAAAAGGAAAACATCCCTGTTTCAAAACAAAAGTATCTCTCCTTGTCTTCCATTAGTCTTGTTTTGAAGTTAACCAGAAGTTTCGTCAGTAAGACAATGGAGGGTCTCTGAATATTTCTGAAATGTCAGAATGAAATTTGTTTCTGCAAGTTTTATGGATCAAATGACCACATGTTGATATTCTACTTGGTCACTTTCTCACTTAAAATTTGTTCAGCACTTTCAAAGGTGGCAAATTAATGGAGACATTTAGTCTCAGTGTGCTTCAGATTGTTGTCGTTAGGTTCAAAATGCATCTTGGGAAACTTGGAAGTATACTTTAGTGTGAACGGTAACCATCCTAATCACACTAAAGTTATATAGTAGACAGTATATACTCATTGAGTGTGTATATGTAGTACATTAGTGTGCGATTTTGAACACAGCCATTGTTTCAGTAACTAAACCCAAAAAAAATTACTTCAATGCAATTTGTTTTGTGAATTTCAAGTTTAAAAAAAGGCCTCCCACCTTATCTTTCCTGCTCTCCTTAAAGGAGCGTGATCTGGATACTTGAGCAGTTGTACCCGGTGCTGTTTTAGACCCTTGTAAGCCTTTGACTCCATCCTCCTGCTGCCCAAACAGCTCCTCCACCGAGCGCACGTCGATCTGGTACTGCTGCTGCCGCACTGCCATAGTCCAGATGTTGGGCTTCCCTCGTACCTTCTCCTCAGGGATGGGCTTCCAAAAGAAGCTGCGAACACGCCGCTTCTTCTTCATGTTTTGTCCGTTGGACATGGATGCTGGTAGCGGAGGAGGAGGTGGGGGGAGTGGCGGAGGCGGTGCGGTTTCATGTTTGGATTCAGTGGGTGCGGACATAGAGGACGGGTCTGAGGTAGTCATGGAGGATGAAGTGTAGCTGGTGCCTTCGCTGCTGCAGCTCTCCGGCTCATTGGTTGTGGAAGGACAGCTCATAACAAGCATCACATGGAGAGGCATTCAGCATATGAGCTCAATAACTACTAAAGATGATGGTATAGAAAAATATTTGATAAATAAATGAGTTCATTTCCTACATCTAATCAGCATAAGCTGAGCATCTCTCACTGCTGGAGGAAGATGGCTGTAGCATCCAATGAATGGAGTATGACTTAAGACTGTGTCTATCAACATGACTCAGCTGGTCATTCGTTCACCACAGGGAACGCAGTCTTTGGAGGTCATGTCTCAGTGGAAGAGTGCAGGGGGCGACGGTGGCCATGGACCTACAAAAGCAACAAAAATCAACACAGGAGAGAATTACACAGGTGTAATCATGCATGTCGTCATGTGGGGATATTAGGGAGGAAGGGATAGCAGATCAAAAGAAAAAAGCTAATAACGAGGGACATCGCACATCCTTTTTTGTGATGAGCTTTGAAGTCAAGCTCTGAGGTGAAGTACAAAGGTCAGACATCTTACACCCACAAACACGCACGTACAGAGCGCTGCTAGTATAGAGATTTACGAAATATCAAGATTTCTATTTCAATGACAATATTGCCTATAACGATATCATTTTATTCTGAAGCTTATTTAGCATTCAAATACTAGCTTTAGTGTGTCTCTGCTTTGGACCAATGCCCCGCACACATTCACTCATTGTCACAGGTTAAAGGTCAACCAGATGTCGGACATGGATGGAAGAGTTTAATGAAACTTGATGATTTTCTGTGCGTGCCTGGCTGATTGTAGTCGGAAGCACAGAAGAGATTAGGGCCTCTGATAATCTGTGATTGTGAAAACAAATAGAAATTGCAGAATTCAGGAATTCACTGCCAAAAAACAGAAATGGCAAAATTGTTATTACCAATATTTTATTTATTTATTTATTTCTTAAACTAAGTCAAGCAGAATTTGCTGTCTGAGACCGAATATACCCTCTCACATTAATAATCATGCATTAACATGCAATTTTGCTCCGTGAAAAGATGGGCAAAGAGACATAAATGTCAATTATCTGGCAAAATCTGACTTAATATAAAGTAAATTTTAAATTGCTATATGACAGAGACCCTTATATTTTGGGAGATTATCACACAATTCCACAATGTTTTTCACAATAAAGCAGTGGTATAATGTCGAGCAATTGTAGTAAAAACTGACAGACATTAAATCTAAATCTAGTTTGATTTCAGCGTGTGCATTTGGGTCACTGCTCCAGCATAGAAATATGAAAATAACAAAACAGAACAAATAGTTATCTCAATTAACCATAGGAAGTATGTTTGGCATGATTAAATTGCCAGTAATGATATTTGATTAAGGAGAGCAGATCAAACTAAAACTAATATATATTTAAACAGAAAAGTCATTGAGAACAAGTTCTCTTTTGCAATGACAACCTGGAAGCATTTTTTTTATCAGTGATTTTGACCCAAAATTATGATGTATGAATTTTGGTCGTTCAGCCCTAAACAGTACTCAACTAAAACAAATCAAATAATATTAAAGTGATTGTCTGTATAAGCACCTATCTAAAGGTACCGTGACATTACCTTACTACACCCACCATGGTTAGGCCCCCATGACCCCTGAACAAGAGAAAGAGGGTAAAAGAGATCAATCAATATAGCATGTGTACAATTTATGTTGTTTTTGGTCAAATTTGAATTCAAAGTAACAAATAGGGAAGACGTTAGACTTTCAGTGAATAACAAATGTGCCTTTTATGGTGAGTTAGTTATACATTTCCATCTTCATTCATGTTAGACACAATAGAAGGTAATAACAAATGAATAGGCTTTCTGTTTTAAATGGCGTACAAGGAACACACTGAAAAACATCAATTTGTCTCTGGTGTATTCAGAGTTGTTGTCACCGTGAGGAGATTGCTGCATAGTAACATCAAGAAGAAAACAATGAAGGGAACCAGAAAAATGTTCCTGAGACTAAACAAATTATGGCCGACTGCTGCACCAAGTCAGATAATAAGAGCACATGACACTAAACAACTACTGATTTAGAATCACAACAAGACCCACCGTGGCTTTGTGGGAGGAGAGAGCGCAAACTCTGTAGTTAGCTCAGATTCTAAACACCCTGAGATGCAGAAAGTCATAGATAGATATTTTAAATAGGAAAGTGTCTATTTGTACGGTTGCCGTACGGACAACACCCTGTGCTGTTGGTACGATTACTAAAGTACAAGTACGTAGCGTCTTAGGATTAGGGCTAGGTTATAATTCAATATAGCAACAATTTTTAGGGTTAAGGTTAGGGTAAGGTTTAGTCTTCATCACATGACTTTAACTGGCCAATGACTGACCTATCACACAACCTAAACTGGCCAAATAGGGGTGCTGCGTACGGATAGAATGTCGGTATATTGATACTACAACCGAATGGATAGCCACTGCCTTTAAATAATGACCTACTAAATCTACGACTACAAATGTTTTTTATTTCATCCTAAAACTAAATTACATTCATGTGTGAAAGCAAAGGAAGAACAAGGGCATTATCTCTCACACACGCATGTCATACACACAATGTGTGTATGTGAGTGTGTGTTTGTGTGTGTGTGTGTGTGTGTGTGTGTGTGTGTGTGTGTCTACCTCCATCTCCTCCGTACGTTATCTCACACACGCAAGCACGTCATACACATAATCCGTCACAGGTTGTTGGGAGATAAAAAAAAAAAAAGAAGAGAGACCCGGAAGTACCATGAAAAATAAACGTTTTGCAACACCGAAGTCGCAACTCTCTCTCTTAAACGGCTCTGTCTGAGTTCAGCATTTACATCCCAGTGTAGTGCACGCACACACATCAGCCGTGTGTGTGTGTTTACATTATAGCTGCTAGCATTTAAACAAATAGAATAATATGAGAAGAAACACTCACCCTGGCGCAGAACAAACAATAATCATAGTGGAGCCGTGTGGTGCACCCATCCGCTCACAAAAAAGTTACATTCCTCTGTCTGAAGAACCAGAATGTTTGTGGTCGGCTAATGGCCATCAGCACAGCCGCAACCCACAGGAGACAAAGGAGGACGTGAAGTCCGTGACCCGCGACTTAAAGGAAGTTTGGGATCAAGGGGATATTGACTTGTTTTTTTTTTTTATGAAACCAAACAAACTGCGACACAGTGACGTCATGAACCCGGAACCGGAAGTAGCGCGCTCAATACCGGGCTCATTACCAAGAGGGCCATAATCTTAAAATTAACGTTTTAAACGTTTTGCTACACCAAATTACTCCAAAATAACGGATGTACACACTTGGGGTATTTGGAACCCGTTGAAATTTGCTTTAATATGAAAATTCTTTGAAGTTTCAGCTTGTGCTCCACCTAAAAATACATTAAAAAACCAAAATAAAGTATCTGAATTGTCTGAATCTGTGCACATTGTTCTCCTAGCTAAATATTTATGAGCTTAGATATCAAAAATCGAGAAGATTACACCAATATATTACTGTAAATCATCCACAGTCATGCATGATGCAATGACACATTTAAGCTAAATGAGATAGATAAATCTAATTAATTAAACAGATACGAATAAATGCTCAATGATACATGCAGGCTGGAACTACTTAATAATTAAAATAATATGTTATGTATATATTATGGTGTAATTTCCATTTTGCATGGATAAAACATTCTGATCAAAGTGTCTTGAGTAGTCTTTTAGCAGACTACATTGCAGTAGTTGATTGATGAAACGCTTGTCACAGACACCAAAGGAAGGAGTGGTGAGTCTGTGCTGGGCTCTCAGTTGGAGGGAGAACTCACTGGTCATGTTTCAGGAGAAGACATCACTCACTCCCAGTGTTGAGATGGGTAGAGTGATGTGATACTCCTCTGTATAAGCAACGAAATAAATGAAGAGCCAGACAGAAGCCAAGGAGATAAATCAGAAGCAATTTAGTGATGAGATGGATAATTTCAGGACCTTTGAGAAACTGATCAGATTTTAAGGCCATTATTGCTAATACCAGAAGTCATCAGTTCCCCTGTTGGCTGATGTTTATTCTTCCATCAATCCATCCATTTTCAGACCCGCTTATTCCTGTTTTTCAGGGTCGCTGTGGTCGACTGGTGCCTATCGCTAACTCACATTGGACGCTAGGCGGGGGTACACCCTGGACAGGGTGCCAGTCCATGGGCAACACAGACATAGACAACCACACACACTCACTCCTACGGGCAATTTAGAGACTCCAATCAACCTATCAGTCATGTTTTTGGATTGTGGGAGGAAGCCAGAGTGCCCCAAGGAAACCCAAGCAGCATGGGGAGAACATGCAAACTCCTGACAGAAGGATTCCAAGTGTCCACCCCAGGACTAGAACCCAGGACCTTCTTGCTGTGAGGCGCACATGCTAACCACTAATCCACCGTGTGCCCGATGTTCATTCAAAAAACCTCAATATTTTTACATTACCATTCCTAAATCATCCACACACTTAAAATAATAAATCCTAAAAGGACAGATCACCAAATCAAAGACAAGCAATAAGATCCCAGAGGTCCTGAGGTACAAAAAAACCTTGTCCTGGACTGGTGACAGATTTCTACAATCAACGCATTGCCTCTAGCACAACTGTAATCTCCCATTGGTCTGAGGCCTTGTCCACCTGATACACAGTGCACATGATTAATTCATCTAGAAGACGTCACTAATGGCTTCATGTTGCAAACTTGCACGTTCAGTTTTTCTGTCCTTAGAGAAGGACCACATTGTCACACATGTTTAATTCATACCACAGTGAGCACATCTGTCCTCACACGGAGCCATCTCCTTCTAAATTGCTGACTTGACTTGCAGATGTTTAGGATCAAAAGGTCAACTTTCTGCTGCTCGGTGCAACATACTGTATACTTCCACTGACCAAAATTATACTTTCTATGATATAACGAATAAAAAACTACTTTTATAACTCTGAATCAATGTGACTTATTATTTTTGTTTAGTAATTCACTTTAAAACAGGCTTGTCTGTAAAATAATAATGTGGCAACATTGTAAACTGCAAAAAGATGCTTCAATTTGACCAAATTTGGACATTCACAATTAATCTTACACTAATTCATACATGACTAAAAACTATTTCTTTGAGCCATTGTGAGATTCATTAAATCCACAGTCACTGCACAGTTTGGTAGTGGTGGACTGCATTAAAAGCACTTTAGTATTACAGAGAGAAGGTCACACCGTGGGACCATTCTGTGTCCATGTTCTCCCTGAGCTTAAAGGTCCCATGTCATGCTGTTTTTCACCCATCTCTATTTGTTCTAAGGACCCCAAAAACATAGTATTTGAGGTTCATTTTCTGAAACTTGCCTGTTTTCCAGAGTTTTAGCCTCTGAAAAGTCACTTTCTGAGCAACTCTACACAAACAGGCTGATTTGCGGCCTACTAATGCATATTCATGAGTGGGCGTGTCTATAGACGGGACACTGACTTCCTCCTCCCCGCACGGTGACGTAAGGCCAGAGGACGGCCCCCCCTCCTCCCACCCACTCCGTAACCGAGCTTATGCTGCTTTATAAACACGAGACAAAGTGTAGGGGCGGGGCGTTCGCCGGTACATACATAGACTGTAAATACAGACATGGGACTGCACAAAGGACGCTGAAATAATAACCTTCGTGGGCGTGTCTGATTGCATGTCAATCACGTCAGACACCTTCCTGGAGGCGAGGCTTCTCCAGCTCAGCGCCGCGTCAAATTCGTCATCAAAGTGGGAACGAGTCATCAAATATCACTCTCTAACTAATGATTGAGGGAATCAATGAAAAAAAACACTTTGGGCATGTGTATGAAGCCCTAATAGCACGTTTATGATGTTTAAAGCACAGAAAAGTTGATTTAGCTTAACATGGGCCCTTTAAGTGATTTAGTCCTAGTGAGCAATCTTGTGTTGGTCTTCTACCACACGCCTAAAACATGTATTTAGGTTTATTTGAGTCTTTTAATTGGCTTTAAGAGTGAAAGAGTGTGAGAATGTGATTGTCGATCAAATTTTGTGGTCCGCACAGCTAGATCAAGCACACACGGTACTTCTGTAACACATGCATTTATTAAATATTAAAGAGAAAATTGATAAAAGAAATAGTCAGATGGGCCAACTGTTACGCATTAGCCACGAGAGTCACGCAGTTAGTTGCTTCCACACATTATCACGCCACAGCCCAAAATGTATCACTCGTAAAAAAGTTGCCTTGCTATTACCTGCAATGACGATTGACACTGGTAAGAAGATGAAGAAGAAACATTTCAAGTCTTTCTTAAGCATTTCTCATAATGCATTCCATTTACCTCAGAATCTGGAAGTCAGGGCTGGTATTGCCATCACAGCTGAGTTATCAGCCTTCCACTTGCTAAAACGGAAAACAAGATGGCAACTAAAGCTATTCTCGCACTGGCCTTGTCCAAAGCAACTTCTGGTCCTTCTGCTACTACTTTCTACACAGAGGTGCAGAAGGTACCCTATTTTTCCTTTTGGCGCATCTCATTGTTTACAAAAAGAATTGATCTAGTATCAATAAAGGGCAAGTGCTCATAACAACTGCATATGAGCAATTTCTAGATATGGTGATTTTCCTTTTTTTTTTAACCTTCATTTGACCAGGATATTCATATTGAGATTACGAATCTCTTCTTTTTTATATAAAACAACAAAAACAAACTAGCATACATACACAAGTCCAGGGCAACAAGAACACTACTTGATGAAACACACAATCTGCAAAACAAAAATGAAACTTTTTAGGCCCCCATGACCTAAAACTTAAAGACTTAAGTTCTTTAATTGCACTGTGCCACATATTGGTGGTGCTTTCTTTAGTACCATGTGTCCGCGCCGTGGAGAGCTCCCGGTAAGCAACGTCAATAAATGTCATGGCGAGATAGCGAGTGAGGGGGCTTCCACCTTATGGCGACCAGCTTTTTGGCAGCCGTAAGACCTGTCAAAAGGACTCTTTGTTTCGCACTGTTCAGTCCGAGCCAAGAAAGTCATTCAGAAGAAGGACCAGGGGAGAGCAGGGAACCAGGCACGACAGGAAGACGGACAGATTACCGACCACCATCTCTCAAAACGGAGCAACACCTGGGCACTCCCAGACCATGTGGAAGTAGGTCCCAACAGCACCACCATGGCACAAAGTGCAAGTCGGATCCAGTTTACACTTCATGGAAAATAGTCTATGTGGTGTCAAGTACGTCCTATGTAAAAAGTGCAGATGTATCTGTTGGTGGTCTGGATTTCTCGAGGAACAGAGTCCCACACAGTGTGCCAGTCAAAGTCCACAGGAAAATTTGGAATATCTGTCCTCCATCTCGGCTCTAAAAGCAATTTCATTTAACTGTGTGACCACATATTTTTCAGCAGAACGCCAGACCGCAATGCAATTCGATAGATTCGGACCAAAACTGACACGGCATTTACTAGGTGGAGTGTTTGCAAATATTACCTCAGTCAAAACCAATGGATGCGCTATTGCATCATCTAAAGATCGCCAGGCCACATCAACTGAACTATCAAACCATGCAAACAGAGGACGCAGTACAAAAGCCCAGTGAGATCATTTAAAGTTTGGAAGTGACAGTCCGCCTGCAGCTCTGTTACATTGCACTGTGTACAGTTTAAGGCGTGGCCGTTTGCCCTTCCAGATAAATTCAAACAAATTAAAGATTCCTGGAAGCAGTTGCTCAAAGTTTTTGTTTTACAAAATTAGGAAGCACATCTGTCAGTAACACTACACAGTGAAGCCCTGAGGGAGTAAAGGCAGAGAGAGCGAGAAGGATTCCAGATCCCACGTATCCACCTGCTGTCATAAGTGAACACAAAGCATCATCTGAAAATCCGCCTCAAGGCAATCCCACTCCCATCAGTCCTTATTGGACAAAGGGGAACTCCACAACCTCTGTGACTAGTCTCTGACAGGTTACACAATCTAAACCAACAAAGGTATGTGCTAGGAAGACAAAGAAAAAGATCACTATTTACTATTCCAGACTAGCGACCATGCTGCATGTTGTACATTCTTTGCTTTCAGACAATCAAAGAGAAATGGTTCATTTTGGGGGATTTTACAAATGTCTATGTATATTTCAAACAAATGTTGCTAAATCCAAGAAAGAAGCAGTTGGCCTCTCCTCAAGGCTCAAATATACTCGAGCGTACATCTGTAAAGCGGAGTCGGCCAGGCCAATTAACTGCAAAGCTCAGATTTTACTACCGTGTGGAGTTGTCCGCCTAGTTGGTGTCACACAAAACATTGCTCGGCATTGTATTGACCCGCATTAAAATGTAACCTTCAGATAAATTCTAACAAAACAAAAACTCTGATCATTGCCAGGGCTCTACACTAACTTTTCCAGTGGTAGCACAGAATTTGGTCGCACCCCTGTTTTGAACGGGGGGTAGGGGTTGACAGCATAGACATGCATGCTGATGAATAGTTGACTTAAAGGAGACATATCATGCATTTAAATCCTTCCTTTTTTACATATAAATCATACAGTTGTGGTCTATATAAAGCAGAACTGCAATGCTTGGGCAATGGGCGAGATTATAAAAATGAAGATGATGAACCTGCAGAACCCTAACAAGTGAGCTAACATAAGCACCGAGCTAACGCTAGTGCCAAGCTAACGTCACGAAATGCATTTTAATACAGTCTTTTCAGAGACAAAAACGGCAAAATGAACTGACTAATGAAAACATTAGATTTAAATTAAATCACGTAGGCCATATCATCAAGGATCTAAAACGAGCACACAGCGCTAACATATGAAGTCTGAAGACGGTGCAACTGCTAATGCTAACAAAACAATGACAGGGACTTATCATCACACTTTTTAGCGTTATTTACAGCTTACCGAAGTGCTCTGTTCGTCGTCTCCAAAGATAGAAGGAATTGAACCCTCAATCAGACAAAGTCTTTCGGCAAATCCTTCTTCATACTGGCGGAGGTTGCTGAAGCAGTCATCCTTGAAGTGCTTCGCGCACACAAAAATCACCTTACCCACAGATGTGGGTACATTTCTGTGAAAAATAAAACTCAACCAGGCACTTCAAAAAGGTTCTGATGCTGGGAGATGGTGTAATGAAGCGTGTGGGTTACTACATCCAACAACCGAACATTTTGACTAATCCTCTCGTAACTTCTGCTTCCTTGAGCTTGGACTACAATGGACTAAATAAAAGCGATAAATAAAAATGGCAGATTGCTCGAAGTGTTGGGCCTGGAGTCGATGTCCTAATTTGGCAGTTTCGTTGCAAAAACTGTGACGTTATTTTTCAAAAAACGTAATACAGAATAGAAAAATCGAAACAGATTGAAAAATATGACCAAAACAGAATATAAAGATATCAACGGAGCACCTGAATAGACTAATTTGAACTTTTCTGTACTTCTAAACACTCTAAATATACAACAAAATGCATTTAAGGGCTAAAAAAGTGGATTTAGCATGATATGTCCCCTTTAACTGGCGTACCTTAGTTTTGTTGAAGTAAAGATTGACAATGACTTGAGATATATTTGCTAAATGTTTTCAGATTTTAGTGACATTTTTTCTGCAACAGGCAGTGGCTGAAATAACAGGTCATTTCTTTTACATAATTTTAATAGAAGACGTAACAAAAAAATAAATAAATAACAGTAAAGTATAACGGGTTACATGCATTCTGTTTTTTATTTTGCAGAAATGCTGTACTTGAATTAACTTAACAGTAGCATAACCAATTTAGCATCAGCATTGCTTCACCCCATGGATTAAATTCAGAGGGTCCAGCTCTTATAGTGGGGTCTCCTAACCCTCTTCCCCTGGTCAGGGGTCTGTAACCTTTACTCTACAAGGAACCATTTTACCTCATCTCACCTGGATTAAAGTCCTCCTGGAGCCGAAAAAATACCTTCTCAATGAAGACAATACAGTGTATTAAATTATATACAGTTACAATTATATAGAATAATGTTTGATTTAAAAACAGTTTAAAATAAAATGAAATTGACATCAAGAAATAAAACAGTATTTTGCATCTTCAAATTCTAACGCATCTCAGTTTACATGAACACAATGTTATATATATAAGATATTTTTTTCAGTTAATGTATTTGAAAGGCTTCAAAAAGTAACTTGAATTTGATAACACATGATCATGTGGTCAACACATGCTAATTACTCATTTCTTGCCACACATAAAACATGCATATTGAACCTGTACATTGGTGGTTAAATGAATCTGTTTCCACACAATTAAAATCTCTATTTTCTTCCAGAATAGTGTTTTTATTGGTTTAATTATTTACCAGGGATTTAAAACTTAAGGTTAGTCACAGGTGCAGAAAAGTTGATGGTCTAGATGTTGCAGGAGGTGAAGTAGGAAGGTGCTGAGTCATTGCACAATGTGATTTATTTTTAGGTTAACAAATTATTATATCATGATTTTAATTGTCATTAATCATTAATAGCCTCTGTAAAAAAATAAATAAATACTACTTATTTCAATAATTTTTTTTTTTTAAAGCTATAGGGAGTCATTGCAAAAGAGTCAAAGGACCACATTAGGCCCCAGAACCGCAGGTTGAAGACCCCTGCCCTGGGAGAACCACAGCTGAACATCTGGACTGGCATCATAGTCCATCAGTTCTGGTCCCTCCATGTTGAATCTGATGAGCGTGTACGCTCTATCACTGAGCTCAGCACGTTCTTCCTTTTTACTGCTGCTCTCAATGTGAGCGCGCACTGAAGGGCTCGTTATGTCTGGCTCCGTTCGCGGACCGCACGCACTCCAGGCTGTGGCCCCCAGACTCTGGAATGACTTGCACCAGTCCCTCCGTGAGCTTGACTGTGAGGACACTTTTAAAAAGACTTTGCTTTTCAGAAAAGCTTTTTTAACTTTTGTTATCCTGTTATGTTGTAGCTCCTGTCATTTTAAATTCACCTTTGTTTTGTACAGCACTTTGTGATTTTTATCTGTGAAAAGCGCTTTATAAATAAAAATATACATACTTACTAACAACGACCAGCGTTTCACCCGCCTGGTGAAACAGAGCAGGAGAGACGAAGACGAGCTTAGAGGAGAGACTGGCAGACGAGCTACCAAAATACCGACACCTTTGAAACAGGAGTACAGGGACTACTACAGAGAAGCGCTAAGAATTGTACGAAATGCAGGATTTTAATGGAAACTACTACATGGCAGTGAGCTTTGATGAGTGCGGACAGTCCGCGTGGAGTCGGTTGTGCAAAGAGTTCTCCCGAGTACGTTTGAGCCTTCAATGTCAATCTTTAAAACCAGAATGTCCCACACACACTTGACATGCTGTAATTCCCGAAGATGAAGCAGTTTTTTATTTATTTATAATCAGCAGTGACATTTTCAATCCAAATGTACAGGATAGGTGAATATTTGGTTCATTATTTACAAAATGCAGCTAGTGTCAGACATGTATCTAGGGGAACATTTTTGTCTCTTTTTCCCCACGCTCACACCCCCCCAAACTGAGTTTAAACTGGAAGTAACTGTTGACAGGCTTCCAAGGAGCCATCAAGTCCAAAACTCAACAATTCACTCAAACCCTTTAAATTGTAATAGTGATTAAGTGACGACTTGACTGCCAACTATAATAATCTCTGTCTAAAACTTCCACTTCAATTTCATGAGGGTCAGTGAGCACCCTGTGGGGAACCAGTCTTTCACACACACTGTCGGGGCAAAGAGGTGTGTTCCCGAGGGATTTACTCAATCCAGTCTCATAATGGTTTCCATGGGAATGCTCATTAACAAAAAGGAGTTTACGTACGTCTCGCTGGGGTGTCACAGTCAGAACTGTTTGTTTCCGCCTACCATAATCCTGACTTTTTTCTAACTAACTGGGGTGTTGACAGGGCAGCAAAAGGTGGAATTTGGAGACAAAGTGAATACAATCATGGAATAAAAGGCACCACTGCTTTGCTTTGACGTCTTTCATACAGTTCTATTTGGTAAAATAGATAATTAACAATATAACACACAAATTCCTTATAAGTTAACCAAATCTAATTGATCGAACTCAATGTAACTTGGTTTTTTTAAGTGCAGAAAATACTTTCAACCTTACCCTAACATGCACAAAGAACCTCTTTCAGTCAGTAAATCCAGGATTTGTGAAATATTTTCACAGACTGAATATTAGTTCCTAAAGGCAACCCCTGGATGAACTTTTAGTTTGGATAATAATTAGCCAGCAACATACACTAAAACTAACTGTAATTTTTCAGAGCTCTTGTGTCCTCAGTCAAGTTCCCTTGACACAGATCTTTTAATTATGCTGAATTATGGGTGAACATACACATCAATGAGCACGGCCACAACCTGTCAGGTACATTATTCCTCAGCAGTTACTGTATGTTATCTTCTCTTGGCCTTAAGCTACGTTCACTCTGTCACCAGATTTCTGTACTTGACAAAACTGCAATGAAAATGATCAAATTACCCAATGATTTCTAAATAAATCCAATAAGAAAAAGTTATGTAACATCTATAATTTTGTGCAAAAAACAACCACAACAGCATGATGCAGCAACTTCTGATCAGAGAACAGGAGAAAAAACACACAATCATCTTATATGGAGATTATTCCATGATGGTATTTGTTCAAAGCGGGATAAAACTAATCCTAAGAAGGCCAAGGTGCAGCATGGTTTCCCCATGTGAAACTGGGAATGTTGTACAGCCAAACATTGATTTAGGGCCTCGGAGTTTCCGATATTGTGGAAAACGCACAACCGAATTCACTTCATGAAACATAAATGGCAATATTGTTATGTATGTTTTAAAATTATGTTTAACCAAGCATACATTTCAATATGACAGGGAATATATGCTCACATGCATGTTTTGGGACAAAATCACTCACTTATATGCAAATTTTGAAAATAAATGTCAATTCTTGCGCAAAATATAATATGACACATTAAGACGGCGTTCATCTGCTGTCACAGAAATAGCTCTATGACAAAAACTAAACTCTCACTGACATTTTTTGGGACAATATGACGCATTTACATGCAATTTCCCACCATAAGTGGATGGTCTAATGTGGAACAATAACAAACGGACAGATGTCAAATCTTGATAAATCTTGCATGATTTCAATGTGTGCTTTCAGTGCAATTAAGGCAAAGAAATATGACATAAATAACAATAGTTAACAGTTAACCATAATAAGCATGTTTGGCCATTTAAAGGCCAGTAACGACATCTGTTTAGGGATAGCCGATGAAATGAAAACTAACCGTAAGAGTAAACTGACAAGTGAGGCCTTATCATCTTTGTCTGCTCCAGGTTTGTGTTTAGGATGACGTTAGCTTGGACCTGCATTAGTGATCATTATTAGCTAACTTCCTCGTACATTGTAACATTAATGTAAATGCTTGTTTTCATTTAGAGGTCCATTGGACCTATTATCAAGCTCCCCTAAAGTGAGAGTTGTAACGGTGACTCCTTAGTAAGAAAAATCACTGCGTAGTTGTAGCTAAGGGTTTTCATGTTGAAGGCATTTGTGGTACAAATGAAATGGTGCAATACACAGTTATTTTGTAGTTTATACATTGAGAAATGAATATGTTAAACCTATTTCAAGATTGTATTATTAAACATACATTACCACACAAACACACACAAAAGTACAGAAAATTGGTACCATTGAGTACCGATACTGCATCCCAGCAGGTACAGGGTGTCAGTATTATATCAAAGGTGAAAAGTATCCATCCCTAATAATATAGTAATATCCCCTTGCATTTGGTGGCAAAAATGACTGTTAAGTAAAAGTGATACTAAAAGAAATAGAGTAAGAGTGATGTCATACTTTTCTACAGTGCAACTATTGAGTCTGTGTTATGGTACGCCGGTGTTACCAGATAGATAGATAGATAGATAGATAGATAGATAGATAGATAGATAGATAGATAGATAGCTTTACTGATCCCACAGTGGGAAAATTTACTTTTATGGCAGCTCACATAATAATAATAATGGCTTGGATTTATATAGCACTTTTTTTTAGGAGACTCAAAGCGCGTACAAAAACCATTGTTCATTCACACCAGTCACTCACAATAGCCATACCAGTGGTGGTAAGCTACAATGTAGCCACAGCTGCCCTGGGGCATACTGACAGAGGCATGGCTGCCATTTCGCACCGACGGCCCCTCTGACCACCACCAACATTCATGCACAATTCATACCCATTCATACGAGGCAATGTGGGTAAGGTGCCTTGCGGCAAGGACACAACAACAATGACTTGGATAGAGCAGGATTCAAACCCACAGCCCTTCGGTCTCTGGACAACTCAGACACGGTCACCCTTAAAGTGCAGTAAAAAAGACAACAGAAGGCAACATACAGAAAAACCCGAAAGACACCCAAAAAATAGTGTAATGAAGATAAATAAGCAGATAAATAGCAATACAATAACAGAAGCTATATATATATATAGAAATAAAAAAAAAACTATATAAAAAGAATATAGTAGGGATGCACTGAAATGAAAATTTGTGGCCGAAGCCGAATAAAATATAAACGCTTGGCCAAATACCGAATAATACCGAATACCGAATAATACCGAATACAGTTGTTAAGTTTTTCACAATAATTTTTAATAGTGCATAAATATCCTAGAATACATTTTTAGACATGTTTTTTAAAGAAAGTAAATGTTTATTGAATATTCTGACATTTTTTTAATATTCTAGTAGCCTTTGCTTTTCAAAAAAAGCACAACAAAGTTTTTCATTTATATTAGCCTTCAAATGAAACAAAATAAGCATTCCAAAAAAACACTAAAGTGCATTAAAGGGGAGGTATGATCAAAAATCACTGTACAATGGTTTAGCTACAGTGATATACATCCCTTTAGCCTTATTCAGAGGGACAAAGTTGAAAAAGTTCTGTTTCCTCCCTCCCTTGTTATTCCACATTTTGTAAAAACAAAATGTGCAATAACTAGGAGGAGTGGATTTTTCCCACGCCTCCTAGAATGTGAGCTTCTCCCTCTCAAACTATCCAACAGCTAAAACAAAACTGCGGTTTAATATACGTAGAACATATATTATGCTTTATTGCCATATATGTAAATTCAAACTGCACTACTTTTTCTGCTGTCGATCGTGTTGGGAATCATTGCTTGAAGCCACTGACCCATTGTTTACACACATCAGCTGTTAGCACTCTGTGCTAATGCTATACCAGCCTATGCAGCGAGACCCGGTGTAGTGTACGAAGGAAACAATGGGGATGTTTACAGATTTGTGGCTCACAGCGCTAACAACGGACTCGGTTGTGGAAATGGACGGTTTCCAACTTTTTCGTGGTGACGGAGAGTGGTAAGCGGAAAACAGAGAGTCCGGCTGTGTTTGTGTCCGGAAAGGAGGAGCTGCTGTTGCTGCTACTGCTGCTCTGGTTCTGCAGCAACGTGCACACACTTTTCTGACACACTCACTGCACATTGTTTTATTGCGTCATTGCGTCACACGCTACTAGTCGGCCTTGCTTGTAACTCACCAAACCGAAGGCTGAATGTTGCTTTTCTTGCAATATTCAACCGAATATATTCGGTGGCTGAGTATTTGGTACATCCCTAAGATATATACATATTTACAGACGGGGCAAAGAGATATATTTACATATTTACAGACAATATGTACAATCCCCTAGACTGTTTTGATACACAGTTTGATAGCGGTGGGGATGAATGACCTGCGGTAGCGCTCAGTCCTACACTGTGGGTGTTTGGGTCTACCACTGAAGGAGCAGCTCAGACCCTCCACGGTCTGATGCAGGGGATGAGAGGTATTGTCCATGATGGATGTCAGCTTTGCTACCATCCTCCTCTTACCCACCTCCTCCGGTGGATCCAGTGGGCTGCCCAGGACATCACTGGCCCTCCTGACCAGCTTGTTTAGTCTCTTCCTGTCTCGGTCAGTGCTCCCCAGCAGACCAGTGTAGTAGATAGTAGAGGCTTCCACAGAGTCATAGAATGTCCAAAGGAGGGGTTTGCTGACCCCAAAAGACCTCTGTCTCCTCAGGAGGTGGAGGTGACTCTAGCCCTTCCTGTACATGACGGCGGTGTGGTGAGACCAGTCCAGTTTATTGTTGAGGTGAAAACCCCGTTACTTAAAACTGCCACCTGCTCAATGTCCGAGCCCTGGATGTTCACCAGTGTGTGCAGCGGAAGCCTTCTCCTTCTCCGAAAGTCGATCACCTACTAGACTCAGATGACAAAGTCCATGATGATCGACCTGTACTCCAGCTCGTCCGCCTCAGGCACACAGATATTAACTGTTCAACTAAAAATTCAAATACTAAATCTGACAAAAATGGCAGAGAAATCATTGATATGGTAACACCTGTAACACTGCAAGACCTGTTTGAACAAACAACCCACAGACATGCACACAGTACTCTGATTCATGTACTGCACCCTGAATATTTTTTACTTAACTCAGGAAGAAGGTACCGAGTTCCTCTATGCAAATTTAACAGATAAAAACACTCACAACTCTGGCTGGACAAAAAAGGAATCTGAGGTTATGTAAAGCTGACTTTGCACTGCGATGCACTTTTTACCTGATCCCGTGAATTATGTATATTTATGTATTATGTATGTATCTGTCTATATTTATTATGCAATGCATGAATGTGCTGAATGTGTAGTCTGTGCACTTTGACTGGTCTGCACTTGATTGGGTTGTGAATGATTAGCTGCCTCATGTTTTTCACCCAGGTGTGGCCCGTTCCCAATCAAGCCTTCCTCACTATTAAAGCTGCTATCCGGAGGTTCTGAGAGGACGTATCGATGTCCCGCCCTCAACGGCGCTACTTCAAAAGAATCATACATAAACATAGATTTTTCAGAAACTCCAGATATTAGCTTTAAGCTGAGTGTTTGGACACAGAATGATTGCTGGTTTATTGTCGATGTTATCCTCGTGTGCTGTGACGTTTTCTCCCCTGCTCACAGTGTTTTTTGGACCTCCTTGTGCCTCTTTTGGATTTGGGTTCTTGTTAGGTTTATGAAGAAAAAAAATGGACTGGTTTTGTGAACACAACGCCTCCCTGTTACCTCAATCCTGTTCTGTCCTCCACACCCACCCAGCATGACATGCCTGATCACTACCATTGTGTAACAAAATATGGAGTGTGTGATTAGTGTCATCATTGAAACTGATATGGCGATGACAGCAATGTGTGTTTCTAGGTCATGCAGTGCATTCAGGACAGGACAAAACACTTTGAGGCTATTTGAGGCATTAATACTTCTCGTTAATAATGAGCTCAATATAATACAGCAATAAAAGCTATTGCATACACACTATAATTTACCAATGCAAAGAGTTTTCTGCATGCAAGCATTTAAATTCAGGCCTAATTTTAAGTTGATGTTGTTAATCAATAAATAATTTATAACCAATATTTAATGGCATGAGATAAAGATGAAAAAGTATTGTAATTACTACCTTAAGGAGGACACAATTCTCATGACTTATTTTCACTGTAATAAAAAGCCCTAGAACAACTTTCCTTTAAATTATTATTTTTTTCAAGCATATCATCATCTAATATCTCTTTGTTAGTGCCTGGGAGGCCTTTGTAATTTTGGATTATTTATGACACTAAAATTAATAATGAGGCCCTGAGATGAGAGGAACACTGTCTGCCCTCCTGTGTATGGTGCACTTCCCTTTTTTTTTTTACACCCTGCTCCCTTTCATCATCAAAATAGGCAAACATTATTTTCAGATTCAACATTTTCACACCTTCAGATATTTTTGTTTGGATATGTTTTACCAAAATGAGCTAGTCTTATGAGTAGTAGTAGTAGTAGTAGTAGTAGTAGTCAAACGATTCTTTGGAATCGCTAACAAAAACCATTTACGATTCTGCTATCAATTATTCCCGGGCTGCGCAGCCACTGTAAACAAACGTACCCCACTCGCAAATTTGCTATGACGTCCCACACACACAAGCTGCTGAAGAGCAGAGGTGATCTGAGCTGCTGCGTTTCACAAAGAAGGACGACACCTTGGGGTTAGGGTCACCTGCATTTCCTGCAAGAGGGATCTGTCCCAATATGTCCAAACATTTGGCCACACAACACGGCATTATACTCAAGCAATGCTGTGTCTTTGACGCACTTAGCAGCACCAGTGGCTAGCACTAGCACAGCAAATAAAATTAAATAACTCTGCCGCTGGCTCTACGCGACTCCTTTAAAATGCAGCTAAAGACACTTTTATACAGACAAGCTTTTTTTTTTTTTTTTTTTTTTTTTTTTTTCTTCTTTTTTTTTTTTTTTTTTTTTTTTTTTTTTTTTCTTTTTTTTTTTTTTTTTTTTTTTTTATTTCACCTTGTTTGCACATGCTGTTGAAGGTTAACACTACAAGAAGTGCAATCTTTTAACAGCAATGCATATTTTATTATTGCAATTAAATAAATGAATTTATTTCATTGCATAATTGTGACCATCACCAGCCCTCCCTAGGGAAGGGTAAATACTTTATTAAAGGGAGGATGTAAAAGAGAGAGGGCAGTGTTACACCAGGGTGAGGGGGGTGGGGGGGGGGAGTTAACAGGGAGGAGGGATACAAGATAGGAAAACGAATGGGTGGGGAATAATCAATAAGTTTCAAGTGATGTGATGTGAAATTGTGGTTGTGTATATTGTGCTTATTGTTGTGTTATCAAGCCAGTCTGGTGACCAGTGTGCGGCTTAGGAATAATGATGGTGGCTGTGAGCAGAGGAGGAAGTGAGTGGAAGTTACATAAAACAGGTATTTGGGAACAACGTGTCTATGGTTGAGCCCAGTATGAGTGTTATCCCACAGCCCGAGGCCAGTGCGTCCATGACAAATGTGATTCCAAGAGCCGCTACTGCAAAACCTATAAGCCGCCCCCGGGCCCGAAGAAGCAGTCGGGCCAGCAGAAAGAGCGAGAGATCTAGGGGCCCCCGGCGACCACCCCACGGCCAAGCAGCCCCCCGAACGCCCCCAAGGTCCCAAGCCGAGAGGCTGCCATTGCCCCCCCCATACACACCCGAAAAGCCCCCAAGGAGCCAAGGACCCAGCGCACCACGCCACCGACTCCAACCCCCAACCCCCAGGCCCCCCAGCCCCCCACCCCCCCACCCCCACCCACACCCCCGCGCCCAGCCCCCCGAGGGGAGGGCCCAGAGAGCCCCCCGCCCGAGACCCCAGCGGAGGAGCCAAAGCCCACGCCCAGCAGACGACCAGAGCCACGCCGAACGGGCAGCCGGCGGGCCCCCGCCGGTGAGCCCAGAGCCAGCAAGGACCCGACCCCAGGCCAGGAGGACCCGGAATGGATGCAGCACCAGGAGCAGCCCGCCCAGGGCGAACGACCACACCCCAAGCCGCATAAGGCACCAGGGGGCCGCTGGGAGACAAGCTTTTAATAATCCTCTACATTGTACCTTTGTAAATCACTGTTTATTCTGTTTTCTGAAGCACTGTGTTTTTACTGTCAAGCACTTTGAATCGATAAAGCATTGAAAGTGCTAAATCCTTATCAATGTACATCCCTACTCATGAGTCTAGACTCGTTCCACTGTAAGTCCACACTCTCTCCTTCTCACTTGTGTGGTGCAGAGCAATCTCTGTCACTTTTCGTATTCAAACACTACAGATGACTGCCAGCTGTGGCTGCTCCGAGAGAGCTCACAATAACAGGCTTCAGACACGTCAAAAGTAGCTCCAACGCACATCCTGTCTGTAGTAATAAATAAAACGATATTAAAGAAAATGTGGAGTAAAGCACTACAAAGATTGTACTTTCTAGAGATACTCTCAATGCAAAGTACTTTTTCTCTCTTTTTAGCTCAGGGTTTTCATTGATACTTGAACTTTTGATTCTAAAATGTTTCTGTTGATCCTCATATGGGTTGTCACAGTCCTACCTTTATTACATCATGCTCGTCAAAGCAAGAGAAAATCGGAGCTAGGCAAGTGACGTCTAATAGCGATGTTGTCTGAACACTGAGAAATAGTGTCACGTTTTGTTTTTTCAGATCTTTGTAGCCCTCTTTTCTCTTCTGCTACTCGATGGAGGGAGTTGCATTCTTCTTCACTCCCACTTTCCCTCCCTATCTCTCCCTGCTGTTATGTCTGCTGTCTCTGTCTTGTGGATCTAACAGGAGCCTCTCTCTGCAATTATCCTACAGAAATTATGGAATTGGATCAGCTGGTCTTTCAACTCTATTGGAAATTCTTAACAAGAAGGCGGGCACAGGGAGAGTTCGTTAGTCCTGAGGATGTGGAAGACGTCCACCAGATCAGATTGACTAATGATAACAGGACTTCTGCTGATTGGAACTCGTATTTTCCTGATTTATCGCAAATTTGAATTACGATGAAAGCATTATTGAAATCCGCTAGTCATCGATGGAGGGGGCCGAGTTCTCAGAACTTTCAGATGGAATCCACCGTGGAACTTTAAGAGTGGGGAGTTTGGGTCAAGAAAGGGCCACATTATTTGGATTATAAGAATGACCAGGGACAAATAGGGCTGGTAGTCAAATGATGTGACTAGCCCATCTTCTCATCATCAATCCCACTCTCAACCTTAGATATGTGCAGATCTGACGCTCCGTCTCTGCTCCTCTCCCCCTCCCCCATCACCACCTAGACTTTCCGTCTTCTGAATTAGACCTTCCAAGGTCATCATACCACCTGATTGTCAGAGTGAAAGCAAAGGTTTTGTTTTGTCTAATGCCTCCACCACCCACTGTGTTGGACACAGAAGGCCTGTACTACAATGCTGGATTTCCTCTTATCACGCAACCTCTGGCATTTATTCTGTGTGTGCTGTACTACAATGCTAGTTAACTTCTCACTGGGTAAAATCACCATGGTAACTTATGCTGAACGGCTAATTTGGTCGGGACCAGTTTAAGTGCTAGGATAAGATCTGAGTAGTATGAAAGCACCACCTCCTGACCAATCAGTTCTCAGAATGTTCAGTTCAGAATGAGCGAGTCATTCTTCATACACGTTGCTGCGGGAGTCAGACATGAATATTTAGGCATTGTTGCAATACTTGCATTTACCTGATGACATTCTATAGGAAATAAATAGATTTTTATTAGATGGACTGACCAACATTAGTCAGCAATAAAGCCTGTGTCATTTATTCATACTGTATACACTGTTGGTGATGCTGAGAGCCTCAGTCCTGTTAATACAGGCTGTATAAATCATAAATATTGTCCACCTTATGATGTTGATTATTTGCCAGCATTCCTTCCTTCCTGCTTTTGCTGCAGCAACAGTGTTGTTTTTGGTCTGAATTGTGGAGCCAGCAGCTTGAGCTACATTTAGCTTAGCATCCAACTGTTGTAAACAAGCTCCAAGCAGCCTCGACATGCACCTGCAGGATCAGAGATTGAAAAACATCACAAAGACTGTTCACAGTTACAGCCCCCAACACAACATATCCCCTAAGATTAGTGGAAATCTGCTAATAACAGCCTGTGTCTAAAGTAAGGATTCCTGAATGGAAAGATTAAAGCAGCCACATTGCAAAGCACCCAATCTTACTTCATCAACTACTGTTTAACGGCTTCAGTTAAGACTAATATGAGTATCTCACCTGTGTCCTTAGGTCATGCACAAAAGCTGAACAGTCACGCTCAAACGTTCATCAGAAAAAACTAAGATTGATTTGTCAATAAAGGAATTTAAAAAAAAATGCAAATAATTTTTCATCTTTAAAAATTGGGGTCTCCACCATGACGGTCACCTGTCCTTGTTTTAGATGTTTAATTGCTTTCACACCTAATTAGAATCAGTATCTTGTTATCAGTGCTATATTAATGACAACAGAGCTGGATGATTATTATTACATTCAGGTGTGTTTGTGTAATGTTTCTGTACCCTCAGGGGTTTCTTTGAGCTAAGAATCCATTTACATTTTTAGATAAAATGAGCATGGGGTTATCCAATGGCATAAAAACCTTAAAAAATGTTTAGATGCTGATTTAATCAAAACAAGAAGACAGTCATCAACATCCCCACCAGATTGGTTGTCATTATAACTCACAACCTTTTCCTAAATGTCCTAAAACTAAGAACTTAGATGTATACATAAGAAAATATTATCACATCAGAATATAAAATTACTAACTATCTTAAACGGTTTTTAAGAAAAGCTGTCCCCTTTGAAGTTACCTCGAACAGAAAAAAATAATTTGCGCACTTCTCATTTTGGAACTCCATCAAAGTAATGATACCCTGAAGCCACACACCAAATATGGTTATCCTATCTTAAACGGTTTCTAAGAAAAGCTGTCCCCTTTGAAGATACCTCGAACAGAGTCCAAAAAATAAAACAAGGGCAATAACTCCCGAAAAAATAATTGCGCTGTTCTCATTTTCAAACCCATCCAGGTTCTAATACCCTAAAGCCACACATTGAATTTGGTTATTGTATCTTAAACGGTTTCTGAGAAAAGCTGTCTCCTTTGAAGATACCTTGAACAGAGTAAAAAAAAAAAAAGAGGAAAAAGGGCAGTACGATAATCTTGCACTTCTCATTTTCAAACTCCATCAAGGTATTGATACCCTGCAGCCACACAACAAATTTGGTTATCCTATCTTAAATAATTTCTAAGAGAAGCTGTCCTTTTTGAAGATACCTCGAACAGAGTCCAAAAACGAAACAAGGGCAATAACCCCGTAAAAAATTATTGCGCACTTCTCATTTTTGAACTCCATCAAGGTATTGATACCCTAAAGCCACACACCGAATTTGGTTATTGTATCTTATACGGACACACGGACGGACAGACGGACAGAGCTCAAACCTAAATCCCCCTTCACACTTTGTGGCGGGGGATAATCAATATAACCCCTGTAATGCTTTCATGTAAACCTAGGAACAAATATCACTGTTTCAGGGAAGGAGAACAATAGAAACATGCTGGACTGTGTCTCTCTAATATGTGATTAGCAACTCCTGATAGAAAGAATGCAAGGGTTTTGGATTAGCTTGTTTGTAGGTTAACATTTTAGATTGTGTAGTTTATTTTACTTGCTATAAGTGAGTGGTGTCCACTGTTGTTCTGTTGCACCCCCCTTTGAAGAATGAAAAAAATTCAGCCTGCCCCGTCCAAACAAAATTTCAATAAAATGGGTAAAAAATGTAACCTGTATTGAAAAAAGTAAAAGAAATTGTGACCATTCTTCTTTAAAACTTATAGAAATAAACTAAAATTCGTATTCACATATTTTTGAACAGTAATAATAACTCATAATTAAAATTGCAAGCAGTGACCTTCGAGGCACAAGGCGACTCATTCCTATTGGCCGCGTTCAAGGTTAAACTTCATTCCGTACGACACAAGGTCTTGTTGTGGAGTGGAGCATCTGTCTGCGTGAGCATCTGTGTGGTGCCGGTGAAAATGATTGTTTCATAAAATGTACTTATGCTCTAGAACAGGGAGTTTCAAGGTGTGGGTCGTGCCTCTGCTGGGGGCTGACAGAGTTCTTAAGGGGAGGGGTGGTGTGCGAGAAAAAAATAAACCCAAAGTAATTGTGGTAATCTTTCTCAAAAAAAAAAAAAAAAACAGAAGGAAAAAGAAGGAGAGTGTCTGTGACAGCTTGTCTAGATTAAATGCTTTTTAGCTGTGCATAAGAAGACAAATGACTTATAATTAGTAAAATATTAATAGAAATTCAACTGTTAGTCCTATCTGGATTGTTCAAATGTTGTTGGTAAGCTACTAATTAGGGCTATAAGCATGTAAAATGGTGTGTTTCCTGCATAAAGCAGTGATATGAAATATTACTATTGGCCAAGAACAAACATGTGACATATCTGTAAAAAGTTAGAGTGATGGATTTCTTTGTAGACCATAGGTTGGAGTGTATGAAATGTCGGCCATAGAAAGCTGATTACCTAGAGACAGGTTTGAGCCTCCTCAGACCTTCCTATGATTTTTCTTTTTTTTTTTTTTTTAATTTTATGAAAAAACATCTCATGCTCCCAAGTAGGTGGCGCTGTGTTTAAAGTCAGTTATTTTTAATGGTATGTGTTAGTTGTTGTAAAGTGATAATTTGTGTGAAGTTTCAGATCGATAAGACCATGTACAGCAAATATATTACATATTTACTGTTTCAGGGGTTAAAATGGCAATCTGGACCAGAGTTGAAGACTTGCCACGCCCACACTGTGTGCGATAACTCTTCTCATCAGTCCTTTAGTGATGTGCACATTTCAGGTTTCTATGGTTATTCCTCTTGGAGCAAGAGTCTAAAATGTGAGTCCATTAAATTGGTTAAGAAAATAATAGTTGTTTAAAATTTACGTTGTAGAACATGGTTTCAAGAAAGTTTTTGTGAGTCTTAAATGATTTTATAAACCTGTAAATTTTGGGACGTCTACTGCAAATGTTTTGAAAATTGTGGTTTTGGTACCCATAACATACATGGCAGGTTTTTGCCACTAGTAAAGATGTCTAACTACTCCAATTGAGACATTCCAATTTTTGGCGAATGGTGCTCTACCACTCTGCCACAGGAAGTGCATTCCATAAAAACTTATCATCTTCCTGACAAATAATCATCCACATGTCCAGAGCATTTCTGAACACATTTGGGAAGTATGTGTTAAAAAATGTCAACACAATAAATAGAATGAAAAAAGTACTTTTCCATCACCACCAGGGGGCAGTAAGAATTGTCATGTCATTGCGTGCAGAATGTGTTTCCCGTTCTGCACATGACTTTGGGTTTTGATTCGGGATGTGCATCATTTTTCGGTTTTGTTTGGGAACGGGTTCTTAATCAAACAATTCTTTGGAATCGTGAGCAAAACCCTTTACGATTCCGCTATCAATTCTTTCCGGGCTGCACCGTCACTGTAAACAAATGTACCCCACTCACGAATTTGCAATGACGTCACACACAAGCTGCTGCAGAGCAGAGGTGAGCTGAGCTGCTACATGCGATGTACTATGGAGAAATGTCGTCCCGGCAAAAAAGATTTCAAGTCATGCTACCAGGGCTCTGCACTAACTTTTCCACTGGTGGCACAATGACTTTTCAGGTTTTAGTGACAATATTAAGTGACAATATTAAGTTTTTCTGCAACAAGCAGTGGCTGAAATAACAGGTAATTTATTTAATATAATTTTAAAAGAAGACGTAACAAAATCTTTTTAAATAACAGCAAAGCATAATAACAGGTTACATGTATTCTGTTTTTTTTATTTTGCAGAAATGCTGTACTTGAATTAACTTAACAGTAGCATAACCAACTTAGCATCTGCATTGCTTAACCCCATGGAATTAAATTCAGAGGGTCCAGCTCTTATAGTGGGGTCTCCTAACCCTCTTCCCCTAGTCAGGGGTCTGCGACCTTTACTCTACAAGGAACCATTTTACCTCATCTCACCTGGATTAAAGTCCTCCTGGAGCCAAAAAATACCTTCTCAATGAAGACAATACAGTGTATTAAATTCTATACAGTTACAATTATATAGAATAATGCTTGATTTAATTTTATTTGATTTATATTGATCATGTAAATGGCAACTTAAAAACTGCTTAAAATAAAATAAATTGACATCAAGAAAATCTTCAAATTCTTACACATCTCAGTTTACATGAACACAATGTTATATAGAGTAACTTGGATTTGATAACACATGATCATGTGGTCAACACATGCTAATTGCTAAGTTCTTGTCACACATAAAACATGAATATTTAACTGTCACGTTGGTGGTTAAATAAATCTGTTTCCACACAATTAAAATATTTATTTTCTTCCAGAATAGTGTTTTTGTTGGTTTAGTTATCTTACCAGGGATTTAAAACTTAAGGTTAGTCATAAATGCAGGAAAAGTTGGTGGTCTGCAGATGTTGCAGTAGGTGAAGTAGGAAGGTGCTGAGTCATTGCACAATATGATTTATTTTAGATTAACAAATTGTTATATCTTGATTTTATTTTTCATTAATCATTAATAGCCTCTGTAAAAAATAACTATTTATTTCAATAGCTTTTTTAAAAGCTATAGGGAGCCATTCCAAAAGAGTCCACATTAGGCTCCAGAGCCGCAGGTTGCAGAACCCCTCCACTAGGAGAACCACATGCCTGCCATCAGTCCATAGTCCATCAGTTCTGGCCCCTCCATGCTGGTTCTGATGAGGTCATCCTCAGCCCCACATGCACTTCGTCACTGTGCCTGGTGAGCTCAGCATAGTCTCGAGCCCTACGTCCAGTCACATCCGGGATAAAGGATGAGGGTTACGAGGAACAGATGCCTTTGACAAACGAGTGCGTGTCTTTACTGCCTTGCACTTTTGAAACTTGGAAGAGCCACTCATGCTAGTGATTCTCTTTGTTTTGGTCGGACGACGCATCGGCCAGCATTTTTTGCGTTGACTTATTTTTTCGTTGTCCCGGCCCGAGTGCTATCCCAAATGCAAAAGCTAATTTAACAAAGCACAAAAAGTTTCAAACCAAAACCAGTAAAATGCAAATGAGACAGGCCACCGGCAGACTGGGAGGGAATTAACAGTGCACACCTTAAGTAGTTTGAGAAGACAGTTAGAAGACGAGGCACATCTGAGTGGAAACAGGAGGGAGGAATAGGATTACTCACTCTCTCTACACCTACACACTGACAAGACAGGGGCTGTAAACAAGAAGGAACTCTGACCCACAGAGACAGGGGAAAAAATCACCAATTGACAATATATGCTACCAAAACAAGACCAACTAAAGCAAACAAACATCTAACTAAAAAAAGGACCCCACTGGGGCTTGAACCAACAACCCTAAGAACTTTTATGAGACAAAAATCATTAAAAACACACACACAAACCACCCACACCTGAGATTGTGACTGTTTATGTAAAATATACCCTAAAAACATACTTTTGTTATAAGATATTCTTACTTTTAAACTCTTGAAAAAGCACATGTTTGGTTAATAAAACCTTACATTAAAAATGTATTTAATATATAACAAAGGGTAAGTGATTCAACTGTTACTTAAATAAATATGGCTGTTGTGGGTTGCAGTCAGAAAAAAAATACATTAAACAGGAGAGTTTAATTTCTAAATGATTGTACCATAATTACCTTCAACTGGCAACTAGGTAGATTTCACATTATTCTTTTTCCTTTTTGACCTTTGCACATACGGCCTACACTTTGCATAAAGACCTTCTATTCAAAGCTTTGTGATTCAGTCATTAGAAATAGTGCCCCACTTCATACCTCTCAGCACTTCCATAGTGGATGATTGTGTAGACCACTTTTTCAAAATCCTTATCCTTCATATCCACATTTGTGTTCAAAGCATCATGAGATCTCCACTATAAACTTGGGCTCAGCACTGCAGTGCTGTTTGTATTGAGATATGCTGCTGTTACACAGCATTATTAATCAGCTGATGTTTTCCTCTGCATACTACACTTAATAAGTATGCTTGAGTTACAGCAGCAGAGTCAAAGATGTGCAACACATTACATCCCAGTTGCATCCTGTAAAATCAGCAGGAAGGTAGGAAAACCCACTCATTCAAGGTAACAACTGGCCTGAATGAGGAAGGAAAGCTGGGACAGGACAGGATTCATTGTCTGTGAGGCTGCAGATCAAAAACAAAGCCTCAGATGTCCTTCTGTTTGTTCTTTTGTGAACAGGTGATAAGTGTCTGGCCTGCAGCAGATCACTGTGTATATATCACCTCAGGGTTAAAGCTCTAATTGTTGCTTTAGCAACCTGACCCTGGAGCCAAGATCATCGTTAATACAAACCTCGCTGCTACGTCCGCTGATCGTATGTTTTCAGTATATGTTTAACATTTGGGTGTGTCTGGTAAAGGAAGCTACTTAAAGCTTTACCGGCTGTTTTTGGAAGCAGCCTTTTTGTATCGGTGTACAACAGAGGATGGTCAGGTGGTTGATACATGACTGACATGTTCAGATTGCTCCTTGTTTTGCACACAGGTGGATCAGGATCATCTCAGCATTGTGATCCAAAGTGATTCTGCTTTGAGAACTGCCAATAACAAAGATGGTAGATACTGTAGATGATATGGTAGGGCTGTAGTCAACCAAGGAAATGGTTGGTTGAAATGGTCGATCAACCATTTCATGGCACACGTAGGAATTAGTTGACCAAAAAAAAAAACGAAGAATGAATGATCAGGTGCAGAGGAGGACGAGGAGAAAGAAAAAGAGAGACTAATATTATGTTTTGCCTTTTTGTGGTGCCGATTTGCTTTTAAACACAGAACATTTATGATATGAACCTTATTTAAGCTTTGATCAGAACCCAACAAAGCAAATGTGAAACCTACAGGTCCTCCAGACATTGGGTATTTATATCAGAGCCCGACCTGAAACCGAGAATTAAAACCTATTTTTTCCTCATACAAATGACATATTGATGTCTGTTTTAGTGGCTTTTATTGTTTCAACTGTTAATGTCAACATCAGATCAATGCACGGGGAAACAAACACATGTCAAACACAGGTGCACAGTGTGTGCCGCCGCACCAGAGACAGCAGTGGATCTATTTACATAATCCATGTATCAAATATAAGGATAATCCATGTTCTTGTGCAGGAAAAGGATTGATTTAATAGTGGATGCTTGTGCTTCAAGCCTGTCTTAATTCGTTCCCTCTCTGCTCTGATCAGAGCAGTCGCTGACAGCGCAACACGACTAAACAACCAAAGTTGGCAGCCCAAGTAGATGGACATCATTTAAATATTATTTTTATTTGAGCAGTTGTAAAGTGCATTTACATGATCATACGCATTCACCCATTCATATACACCAGGCAATGGAAGACTCATTGTCAGCAGCTTAGGGTTCAGGCAGGGTTAATTGGGGCCACCGATTTTCTGTTTGCGAAAAAATAAAGAGAAAAGCGAAATTCACATTCTCATTATTTAAAATCGGTCCCCAACATGATGCTGAAATGCCTCATATTAGGGCTGGACCATATGCGCCAAAACTCATATCTCAATGTTTTTTCTCAAAAAGGCAATTTATGATATAAATCTAGATATTTTTAACTCAAATCCTGTCCAGAAAGACAACTCTGGGTTAAATCTGTTTATGAAAAATGCCACACAGTCACATTTATTAACAAACAGCAGCAAAATATGTGCCACTTTTGACTTTTTGTCCTACAAGGGACAGCAAGTGTGAGTGAGTTCTGTAGTGTGGCTTGTTTAAGGAAATGTCTGGTTTAGGACACACTCAGTAATCAAATGAAATGTGCTTTTCATGCTGTAGTGAAATCTAGTGCAAATCCTAAAACAAGTATTTTAATAGGAAATAAGTAGATGTATCTTGATGAATGTCGATATTGCCCAGGTCTACCTCACATGCTATTATTTTACCCAAAACCCATTGTCTGAATGTCTAGAAAGTGAGAAATAGAAGAATATATTATCATAATCCCATTCAAAATCTTGTGCTGCGCATTACAATTAGAATAGTGATCATGTGATTGATTGAAAATGAATGCAGCGCTACACCTGAAGTGTGTTTTAAATGTGGTGTGATGAACAAGCGGTTTAGATTATATTATGATTGCATTCAAATCTGAAAAGGCTTTGGTACAAACACAGGTTTATCTGATGGTGTATTAATAAAACTGGTAATGTATTTACCTGGTAGTCACCTGGGATTCCAGCAAAACCTGAGGGGAATTTGCTACTTTGTGATAATTAAAGGTTTCACAAATAATGTTTTGGGATCATATCACGCCATGCATTTCCATTGTATTTTTTAGCTTTTAAAAGATGGCTAAGGGATTAGCAGTGTGAATAACGGACATGATAAGCTCTAGCAGTATGGCTCCTGTTTTCGTTGATACACTACCGGTCAAAAGTTTTAGAACACCACACTTTTTCCAGTTATTTACTGAAAATGATTCAGTTTATTGTGTCATTGCACTCTGAAATGACAGCATAGAACAAACAAGCAATTTGAGTTGAAAAGGAAATGATGGAATCCATGAACAATACTGTTCACCTGATGCTCATGAAGGTCTGGTACCACAGTGTGTTCCCAACACTGCTTTTATGCAGACAGAGGGAAATGGAAGTAACCAAGAACAGTTTGAACACCTGTAGGAATTAATAGCACCATCTTTCAAGGCTGATTCAACTTTCATTGCTGCAGAACAGCTTTAAATCGTTAACCCACTTCCTGTTCCCTGAAAAAGGCGTATTTGTATAATTCTGAAATGTACATTATTTTTCAGTTTTGGGTAACAAAACCTTTTTTTTTTTTAAACCTCTGGCTGTTCAGTACTTACCTTTGTACCATTTCAAGCTATTCATTAGACTTGCATGACTTAAATTGCAATAAATAACTGGAAAAATTAGGGTGTTCTAAAACTTTTGACTGGTAGTGTATATATAAAGTTGACTCTAATAACTAGGGATGTAACGATTCACTCAACTCCCGATACGATTTGATTCACGATACTGGGTTCACGACACGATTCTCTCATAATTTATTTCACAAAATGAGACTGTAGACAAATGACGACTGAAAAATATTAATTTTTTTTTTCTTCAAATAAAAAAATACTGTACTATTTTCTTTTATCGCTCATTGTCAAAAGAATCCCTTGATAAACTACGCAAAACAATGCAATTTAATTAAAAAATAAATCCTGAATGAAATAAATAAATAGTACAAATGAAGAAGAAGCCTATTTATTTAAATGCTGGCTCTACAGTAAACTATAATAGTATAATAGTTCCTTTTCTTTTTAAAAGTGCAACTGAAAATCTATTTTGTGCCTTAACAATTGGACTTTAAAACAAATCCCATATCAAAGAAATAATATAAATATACAAACTATGGCTTTCATTCTCTCTCTCTTGCTTCTCCCTTTCCTCTTTGTGCCGCTCTTATCTTGGATTCACATGTTCTTTCTTTCTTACTTCTTTCATTGTGTCTTGGGGAAGCCAAAATGCTTCCACACTTCTGATTTAAAACACGGTGGTGCGTCCTGAATTTCACATTCTAAATAGATAGCGCCCTCTGCTGAAAAAAAATTAAAAAAAATATTTATATATATATATTAACTGCAATTCCAATTTCAGAGTATCAACGTGAACCGTGACACCTTTGAATCGATTTTTAACTGCCTCACGATTCATCTTTACATCCCTACTAATATCCCTATTTAGCAGCATGTGTGGTACGATTTCTGGAAGTTTAATAGCTAGTACGGTCATCTAAATAGTGAAAGACGATGAATTGGAAACCAAACGGAAAGGTGAAAAGTGATGCATGCAAAGTGAAACAGAATTGAGGAAACTCTGAAAAGGAAAATCAGAGCCCCAATTTAAGGACAGAAGTAATTGCACTGCTAACCTCCTACTTAGAAGACAAGCCCTCAACCACTTGATATATTAACTTTAAAATGTATTACGCATGACAATGGAGTAGACTTAAACTTAAAACACATCACAGAACCATTATTTATTCACACTACAGTCATACTGGTGGAGATATGTTACACCTGAAGCCTCAGTTACTCAGTTAACTGTGGCTGCCAACCATCCTCATCCTCCTGAGCGTCACTAACACAAGGTCTGCAGACACGATAAAACAACACTTCGTTGTAATTCTGTCGCTTTTTTAGATTAAAAGAAACTCCAACAGTCTACGCTTCTTTTTTCTTTCACTTTTTCTAGATTCCAGCACCACCAGTCTTTTGCATCATTCATGCAAAGACTAACCTCCTTCATATCCTCTTCACAGCATCCATCCATCCATCCATACACCTTCTCTGGGATCTATTTATTTCCTCTTGTCTAGCAGACTCATTTGCATCATTCCTTATCTCTCCTCACTGCATATGTGCAAACTGGCTTGTCATTCTAACCCATATGTACTGTATAAAGTGTTTATTACTGATTGCACGTCTTTAGAGACACTGTATACTTTGTTTTACGAGAGGAATTGTCCCCCCTTTTGTATAATTTTACAAAAATGTAAAATTTTACAGACGTTATGTTTCTATTTTATGAACCCTTAAAGGAGAAATTGATCCAAAATTATCCAAGAACACAATTTTACATGTTCATGATTTGATTTAATATTTTGGGATTTAATTTTTAGGCCTTTAGAGCTCTAGTAAAATTAATAAAGCAGGCAAATCAATCACCACGAAGATGAAGTTGGTGTTGTTTACATGCACTGAAACAGGACGGCCTTCGCTAAAACATAATGTAGGTTCCGAAAACTAAAAAAAAAAAAGAATGCCTATAACTGCTAGATTTTTCTAAAAGAATGTATCTTTGACAGCAAGAGTTGGAGCTGAACAGAAGTCGATTCAGAAAAGATCAAATGGACACGTGATTGATTTCTTTAAACAGACAGATTTTTCTACACAACAGTTCACTTTAATCAACTAATGAAGTTGCCTTTAAAAAAAAAAACTCTTCTTTCTTTGCTCGCACCTTCTCACTCCCACTCCAATAAATCAAAACTCACACAATATCAATGACGTCAAAGACTTGAGTTTTGTGTGTTTCTCAAAGACTTCCACAGCAACCAATGTTCAGACCACCCCAGACCAAGCCAACCATAACCTAACCCTGTGGGGAGGGGACGTTCCTTTTCCCCCCTAAAGGGTTATTGTTCCCAACACTAGAATGAATTACCCTCCTAATTCATCTGAGCTGAGAAAGTAATGTACAAATGCCAAGGAAGCTTGGACCTGAGCAGCAAAATAACAGAGAGGCAAGGGGGTAACATGAAAAATGAAGCAATTCCACAGTAACAAATATAACAAGTACTACATTAAATAAATAAATAATACAGGGCTAATGTTTGTTTACAGAATCCTGTATCCATGCTTAGTACATTACATATTTTATCTATTTATTAAAGATAATTGATGGTATCATTTTTACAAATTAAAAAAAAAATGTTTAAACACCCTATCAGAAAATATTAAACAAAGTCCAACAATATATAGGAAAAATGGTTTGATTTACTACTACATGTATATAATACACTAATTAATGTTGACCTCCTAATAATGTCACATTAACATTAGAAATGTGTGACAATGTTATTGCTGTTGTGTGCAGAAACCTCAAAAACACAGATATATAAACCAAACTAATGTTTCCATGTAACGGCAGACTAATGATGAGGCTTATTGCTGTTAGTGTACTGTTGAATATATGTGCATTATTCTATGGTCTGTAGTATTGTATGGATAGATATGAAGGAGAGCAGGTGATGAGGTAAAGTGACTTTCCACAGCAGACTAACATGATAGAACCATCCACACACACACCGCAGCAGCAGCACCAACGTCCTGCCTCACTTACCGGCTTAAAGGGACAGGCTGGGCGGCTCTCCGACGCTGTTAGAGGTGCTACTTTTCGGAGGAGAAAATATGTCCTTTCGTCAGTGGTAGTTGTTGTGCTGCAGGTGTCCCGGCCAAGCTGCGGCACAGGCACAGACTGTGCGCGGTCACACACAGCAGGAGCTGAGGCTGAGGATGACGCCGTAGTGCTGATAGCTGATTGGTTCAGGTGGAACAGGCGCGTTCCCGTGTCCTTTGAGCGCGAGCCCGGAGGCCGCGTGTGATCTCTGGTGCATTGACAACAAGGTTGAGCTCGAGCACACGGAAATATTTAACTAAACACCAGAAAACATGCAAGTCTGCAGACAAAACTCGGTTCAGGCGTGAGTCATTTGATTCTCAAGGTTTGCACAGATCTGTCATAGTTTTGATAGATTATTACTATTATTGAAACGTATAAATAGACTCCCAGTCTATTGATACTTAGCGCCCCTCATTGGCCAGTTTAAGTCACGTGATAGGTGCGCCACGTGACTTAAAGTTCTGTCAGTTTTATTTTAGCCCTATCCCTAACCCAGGAAATACCCTAATTTTTTTGTGTATATATATATATATATATATATTTTTTTTTTTTATTATTATTATTTTTTAAAGGTGGAATTTACACTTCCTTTATTAAAAGCAGAGGCGTTAAGTAACGAAGTACAAATACTTTGTTACTGTAGTTTTTTCTGGTATCTGTACTTTCCTTGAGTATTTATTTTTTTGTCGACTTTTTACTTTTACCCCTTACTTTTTTCAACAAATATCTGTACTTTAAACTCTTTCGTTACTTTTAAAACCTTCAAAGATGATGTCACAATATAAAAAAACGCAAACAATATTTTGTATAAAATAAAAGGTTTGTCAAATTGTATGATAATTTTTTTAAATAAAATAACAAATTAATTTAATTCAAAATTTAAAAAAAAATAGATACATTCTTAGGCTCTAATTATAGCTAAAGCTATGAACTCTAAAACAGTGCCATGCCAAATGTGCCATGTGAGTAACAACATAATTGGTAGAAACCACAACCTGAACCAAAGAACGTGACCTGGGCACTGATCAGAAATTACACAAATAAGAACATATGGATTATGTAATGTGTCTTCATAAACTGCTGACCAGAAGTCAGTACAGTACTGTGGTTTAAGGTGCCATTTTTTATTTTTATTTTTATTTTTAAATAATTTGCTCAGCAACGGTTGGGTGTAGAAATGTAACAAATTATTTAAGTACAAGTAAAATTACTGATTTAGAAACATACTCAAAAAAGTACAAGTACCCGTAAAAGCTACTAAATTACAGTAACTTGAGTACTTGTAATCAATTACTTTCACCTCTGCAGATTATAGCTAAATGTAGCCCAAAAGATCTCATTAAAAATAACAACCATAATAAGTAGAAGTGGTACGATTTGAGTTCACACTGATATGATCAGCACCAATAAGTTCAAAAATACAATATGAAATGTTGGAAAGGAAAAAAAAAAATGTAGTTTGAAAAATTACCATGCCTTTATATGACATTGACTCTGGGCATACTGATGCAAACAGCAATGCTACAACAACTACATTTTTCATTGTGTGTGTGTGTGTGTGTGCGTATGTGTACACTGTAAACGAGAGGTGTATAAAGCACTTAAAGGTCAGACGAGTAAAAGTGAAAGTTGTTTTTCTTTGAGAAAAAGCTTTTGAGAAAAGATGAGCATAAATGTTTTACTCAGTTTAGTTTATTTTAAGTTAGTCACATGTAAAATTTTACAACAGGCCTCCCGTTCCTTCTACCAACAGACGCCAGGTCGTCAAAGTCAAATATACATCATCTGGAAGCAACCGACGCAAGACGTGATTGGCCGACATAACCCCAAGACAATCCAGCCTGTTTGCCTAGTGGCCTTAGGTTACAGTGACTGTGTGGGTGTTGATCAGGCATGTTTCATCATAGAAACCCCCATGAAGACAAATGGCAACAAATCAAAGACAGCTAATTTTCACCTATCAGTGTGAACCCTGTGAAGCAATCAACCTGATAGAGTCAACGTCTAATGGGAGGAGGACATCTAACCATCCTAGTTAACACACAACACCATCCGGCTTTTCCATTCTACTGGCACTGCCCCTATTTCCAGACAAGTTGCAGAGATGTTTCAGCCATTCTTCAAGTGTCCCTGCTCGGGTTCCTTGATCATGGAATACCTGTTGGTGGGATTGAGGAGCTCCTCAAAGTATTTATTTAGTCACCTAATTATATCCCCTGTGGATGTCAGCAGCTTCCATCCCCAGTGCACACAGTGTGGGTGAGTTACTGCCTCTCTCTGGTCTCTGAGGCATTGGACATTATGCCAGAATCTGCTGATCGATAGTCTTGACTCTTCCTCCATGAGTTTACCAAGCTTCTCCAACACCGGTAACTGTTAGCGCCGTTCAGAGATCCACACACCAACCGTGTTCTGTAAGCCTTCTTTTCCCACCTGACGGCTCCCTTCACCTCTGGTGTCCAACGGCAGGTTCGGGGATTTGGGACCACCCCTGACACTGTCAGCCTTGCGGCTACAGCCACATACACAATGGACAAGCAGAGTTGAGCCCATTCAGGCTCAAAATCCCCCAAGATTCTTGGGAGGTGATTAAGTTCTTTTGGAGGTGGGAGTTAAAGGTCAACTTGACAGGTTCTGCTATATATATATCCAAGCAATAAATGATACGATAGCAGTCCCTGCAGGATCGTCACTTCTAAATTCCTTTATTTTGTGACTATTTCTTGAGTAATTTTAATGGAGTTTTGTAAGATTCTTTGTGAGAAAGTGCAGGATTTTAGAAAAAAATTTAGTCATTTCTATTATTTGTGATGAAAAGAAATGTGAGCGCTGCAAATATTGTGGAAGTAAATTTATTTAAAAACCGCAATTATGACACCTTCATTATCGTAGTTGGAAATTGATTTAATGATTAATGTTTTCTATGTCACTTGTACTTTCACCTGTGGGCCAGATTGGATGCTCTAAAGGTCCGGATTTGGCTCCTGGGCCTCGAGTTTGACACGTGCATGTTTGTGTTAGTGGAAACCAGACCGCATTACTGCTGCTTAGTGGACAGATCCTTTTAGATTTATAAATGGGGAATTTGGGCTACTTGGGCTGTGTAAAACTTAAAAATTTGATTCCTATTGTCAACATCAAAGAAAAAGCCATACAACACTGCTGATGGTCTACAAAGGGACAAGACAACAAAGCAAGAGTGGAAAGAAGATCGAGTTACTTTTATAAAAGCAAAACCAGTATTACAAAGGTGTACAGAGCATAAAAGTCAGCATTCACACAAGCTTTGTGCATTTTGTCTTTTCAATTTTGCTTTTAGGTGCTTAAAAATATTTATTGATTAATGTCATGTGTACTTTCTACAGTACTTTCCCCCAAAGGGATAAGAAAGGAAAAAAACAGGATAAGAGAAAAAGAATTTATTCTACCCCAAAATGTTACACAACATTTAGAAAAATAGCAAGTCAACATTAGTTCATGTTTTCTTATCATAAAAAGGTGGATATCTTGTACACGGCAGTACTAGCTCAGGAAAACAAAGCTAAATGGCAGCAATGATTTCTGTGATGGTAAAATTAGAGTTTACAAATATAGATTCAACCATTTTTAAAGAAACGGATTGTTGTACACGCCTAAACTGACAGCTAGAATTGGGAATTGTACAAATGCACATTCATGATCGGCCGGCTGATTATCAAGCCCTGCATGTGGACGTCCTTTTTGAAAAATAGACTCCCAAGTAGTTCACTAAGCAGCTCCTGCTCGATTCACAAGACATTACACCTCAAAATCAATGTATTTTGGTTTATATCTTATATATAAAACAATTGATACATACTTTTCTTAAATCCACCCGTTTCAAGAGCATAAATATGCATACAGTATGTGCGGTGGGGGTGAACATCTTTGAGAAGAGCATAAGATGGTAGGTTTTTGGTGTGCATACACTGCACTTGTTTTTAAAAATGGTTTGTTTTGTTCATTATTTCCTTTATCAGAAATGCATTCAGTAATGTAAAGAGTTATAAGAGAAGGGAAAGAGGAACAATTATAAGAAGTCAAGGCACATGAAATCATATAGGCTGGTCCTTCATTTCACAGGAATCAACATGTTCAACCATTCAGTCTTGTGTCCTCAATAAAGACAAAGTGGGGTGCTACTTTGTAGTTTTGTTTTTTTACTTCAGAGGAATTGTGCAAATACAAAGTTCCCTGGTACCTAATAGACTTCAAAATATCTTTTCTTAAAAAGGGAGTGTTTTAAACAGCTAGGAAAAAATCTTATTTTGGAAGAAGATGGATAGAATTCTGCCAAGGAGGGAAAGAAGCTATTTGCAATTTGAACTTGGTTTCACCTGGAAGGCACAAAGTTCTCTCCTAAATCAAAATGATACAGGAAACAATGTGACTGTTAGAGTTGTTTTCCCCACATAGTACGGAGTGAGGCCACATGTACCAGTATTCAGCCTTTATACACCAGTAATCATCCCTCTAAAAATGATTAAAAAGTGTATTTCAAAGACTCGACCTGTCACTGTCAAAGTTGCTGGTGATAAATTTACAAAAATCCAAGAATCTGATAGAAAAATATCATGTACAATCAAATTTGGCTCATGATAAGAGGGTCCTATTCTCTGAAGTTCATCCCAACCTCAGGAAAGTGGTCAGAGTAATTCAAAACAAACTGGAGTGATTGCTTTAATCTTCAAGCTGCCTCCATGAAGGCAACACTACTACTGTGTGAGATACAACCTTCTAGTGCAGTAAAGGCCATTTCAGCTTTCCAATGTGTTACCTGCAGGATCAAAGTGCATTTGCTAAGATTTGAAATACCTACAGTGTTTACAAAGCCTTCAATTCATAATATTGTACAGGAATGTCGAATGCTTTTTTGGAGAGACATGAATTATGGAGAGTTTGAAAATAAACTATGATATATTGGAGTGTAGACTTCCTGTCAAGCAGAGCCAGTGAAGGCAAATGAATGGAGTGATTAGTGCTCTTCTAGCCAGGAAGGACTGTCTCCACCTGGCATTTTCAACTTGATGTGGAACTGCTTGAGAGTTTGTTCCAGCTGCTGTTGATTCCCTGCGTAGTATGCAGCGATGGCATTGTGGAACAGGATGAGCTGGTTGTGCAACACCTTCACCTGTGAGAGCAGGAAGAGGAAGTAAGACGATGAGTATAGAAGGATTTAAAATGTAAACTTGGTGCTAAATTTGTCTCCTATTAAGTTTGAAGTGTAAAATCCCTGCTCAGAGGCTTCTTAGTTTCAGTTTCGGATGCGGAGATTAATTAGTGCCGCTGGTTAATCTACCGGCGTTCCAGAGGTGAAAGTAACGGATTAAGTACATTTTAAAAGAAGTCATTCATTACATTTCTACACTCAACCATTACTGAGTAAATTATTTTTCTGTTTTAAAATGATCAGTGGGCATTGTGAAACTACAAACAATCAAATATATCACAGTCATAGCTGACCAATCAGATTAACCGTAATGCACAGTCCTAAAACAGCATTGAATGGAGGTTATTTTCTCAGTTTTCGTGTTCATAAATGTTTCTATACTTGGAGCCTGAGCCTTTTTTTAAATTTTGAACTGAATTCATTGATATTATCTTATTTAAACATTTTGACAAAACTTTTATTGTATACAGATTCCTTTGTGAAAAAGAAATGGCAAGATTGTCTTTTTTTTAAGATTATACATGAGTTGTTTACTGTATGCAAGGGAACCGTAGAAATATTACCAAAAATAAACATGGGGTGAAAGTAATTAGTAGCTTTTACTTCGAGTACTATTTAATTGAGCTACTTTTTACTTGTACTTGAGTATTTCATGCATGACTTACTTGTACTTGAGTACAATTTCAATCAAGTAACAGTACTTCTACTTGAGTAGGATATATCAGTACTCTTTACACCTCTCTTGCTTTCACACCTCATTCACACGTTTTAGTTATTGGTTTCAATCAGCTGCATTTTAAAGGAAAACACATGGCTACTTAAGCAGCTGATCACAAGCTGTGGCTAAAGCTACTTCAGGAAACAGTGTGTGTCTCATCGTTGAAACAAAATTAACCAGGATGAACGCATTGTGCAAGATCTGAACAGTGGCTATTACACCGCATCTCTATGGCAACATAAACAGTAAAATGACGAGTTGGTTTCACTGTAACAACACATCACTTCACTTCATGTAGGAGTTACCAGGCTCAGAAAGGGCAATGTCAAGGATGACCTGTCGACCTTTTTTAGAGCCAAAATGTCAAGGTCAAGGTCGCGTAAAGTGCCAAAAACTTCCATATCCCTACGAATATTTATCATACAAGTTTGATGCTTACATTTATGAAAATGTCATCTCAAGTGGAGTATTTTATTTAGTTAGACCAAAGCTGTAAGACCTACCACTAAAAAGATTGATAGGGGTCAAAGTTCATGACATCACCCAAAAAAATAAATAAATGTCCCTAAAACTCAGCCACAAATTAGATACAGTGCTCAGACTGGTACCATTGAACAACATTTCCTTTCAATGTGTGACCTACCAGTAAAAAGATCAGTAGGGGTCAAAGTTCATGATGTCACAAAAATATCGAAAAAAATGTTTTTTTTTCTTATAACTTCGCCACAAATTGAGAGAAAGTGCTCAGACTGGTACCATTGAACAACATTTCTTTTCAATGTGTGACCTTGACCTTCACGCAAGGTCAGTCTTCTGTCTTTCTTACATTATATAATTTGTCAACAAATCCAGATACAGGTTGTCATTTTTGCCAATTATCAAATTGCCAAATATGTAATCGCCTTGGCGAATACAGATCTTGCCTAGTTTATCAGTCATTTTATTTACGTGTGTTTATCAAAGTATTATTTTTGATTGTATGTTGACAACTTGACTGTGTTTACTAATTATAGTTCCTTAATTTAAATGTAGTAGTGTTATGCTTCTTTGTCTTAAATCACATTTTGGATAAGAATTTGTGTTCATGTACACTACATATGCCGTTTGTATCAATGTTCCTATTTTATATACCAGCTGATTTAAGGCTTTTGTACGCCCCCCAATATCAGCATCACATCTCATCCAGCAAACCTTGTTCTCTTCCAGGAACTTCAGCTTGACGGAGACATCGTTGCGCATCCTTTCAAACTTCTCACGATGGATCTGGAACTGCTGCTGGGAAACCTCAATCTTCGGCATGGTGTTGTCATCACGTGGTCCAAGGTTTATCTCCTCTAAATCTGTACGATACGCATCATACTCAACCCTACAGGAAGAAAGAAACAAAAAAAATGAACAACTCATGGCTCTTCTTTAAGGGTAGACATTAATCACAGACACATCTCAGAGAGCAGTTAAAAAACTAAAATCTTGTTGGCTAAACCTGAAGCAGGATAAGAGTTTGTACTTTCATTAGTATTATTAAGAGAACAAGAATAAAGGACAAACATGCAACAGTGGAACAGAGCTGAATGTGAATTAAATATCAGTTTGAAAAGTATGAAGGTAGATATGTTGCAAAATGTGAGAGCTTGTAAAATGTGACGTGAGCTTGTGTATAAAAAATCCACACACGTCAAATAAATTTAATGTCACAATTGTTAGAAAAAAATTTAGAGACTGATAATTACACATAAAGTTGCAGCTGCAATCTTGTAATCCAACATTTATTCACATGTTTTTTAATTACTTGCGTAAATGATCGTTTACAACCACAACTCTCCGGTTACAACTTCTCCAATCTACCGCTACAGATGCACAAACTACTTTTCTCGTGTGAATCTGCGCTGCTTGAGTTTTGCAACACATTTTGCGAGACGTCTGTAGCAAAACTGATACATGCTCGTAGAAATGGCCCCTCCCCTCCGCGCTCCCCCATATGTGGGATTGACCAATCAGAAGCGAGGATTTGGAGACAGTGGACTGTCTTTTTAGCGCAGCAGCCGGTGATATGACCAAAACAAAGTCATTTTTCTTCACTGTAAAGGCAGGATGCTGAAATTTGCCTCTACAGATTGTTAGAAAAAGGATGTTAGTTATTTATGAACAAAAATAGTCATGAAGAGTGATTCTCCTTGTTTATATTTAGGTTAACGCTATGTGGAGATGACAATCAAGAGCTGACAGCTGATGCAGTGGTCAAGCTATTAATATATTCTACAAAATCTACAATCTGTATAATGTGACGAAGCAATAAAACAATGAACATGTATGTGAACTGTGAACCGGAGAGTTGTGGTTGCAAACGATCATTTATGCAAGTAGTTAAAAAACATGTGAATAAATGTTGGATTACTTGTTTGTAGCTGTAATTTTGTGTAAATATCAGTCTATACATTTTTTTCCTCATCATTTGACATTAAAATTATTTCACGTTTGTGGATTTTTCATACACAAGCTTAAATCACATTCTAGAAGCGCTCACAGCACATTTTACAACTTCACATCGCATTCTACAAGCTCTCACATTTTGCAACATATTTGCCTTCATAGAAAAGCTTTAAGACCATGTAAAAGGGTGAAACTGCCGCTTAAAAGTTAGTTTTGATCTCCACTGTAAACACTGTCTTATTGATGTCTGAAAAGTTTTGTACATTGCATTGTGGGATATGGAGTCCATGAGACTCGTGATAAGAATGAAGGAAAAACCTTTCTATGCATTCGTCTATGAGACTCCACATCCCACAATGCAATGCATGAAACTTCCCAGACAATGCCAATGCGAGTTGTAAATTCAACCTTTTACATCTTTTTTTCTGAGCAAATGATCTTAGATTTGCTGATATGAAGTGTAAACTATGACTTTATCTGATAAAAAAAATTAAGGTTTCCAGCAGTTTTAATTATAGTAAACAGGAGAGACTCGGATCACATTCAGAAAAATGTGAAATTGGTCTGTAAAGAAAAAACAAACTTTTTTTAGGATTTAGCACATTGAACTTTTCACAAAATGCTAAAGTTTAATCCAGGATTAATAGTTAAACTTAAATTTCAAACAACGTAAGTGACCCAGTCAACAGTTTTAGACTTTACCTGGCAGCTTCATACTGCTTGATGTTAATCATGGTGTCTTCAATGGTTTTGTCCACAAGTGTGTTCACACTAGCGATGAAAAAATTAATAGCGCCCAACAACGTGTCTCCATTTTTGGACAAAAGCTTTTGGGTGTCAGCGTTGTAGCCAAACTCCTCCTACAAACATGAAAACAATGGGAGTGAACATACTGTGGTTTCCCAGAGGAATAATAGGGTCAATGCTTCAACACTATTATATAATGATATGATAACAAACCAAGTCAGCACACAAACTCATTACATTTACAAACTATCGAATAAAAAGAGTGAGAAAGCCTAAATAAATAACCAGGTTAGAACCACATAGACATAATGTTAGTGACATTAGACATTATTTAACTTACAGTAAAATAGTGATTTTTAAAGTTTTCAGATTGGGAGGTCTTAAAGAAAACTAATGTAAAATTGACATTATTACCACTGTAAAAAAAAAAAAAACAGGGTATATTCAGAGGACTCAGGCTGTTTACAACCAATAAACATCCAAAGACTTACGTGGAGTTCAGGTGATTTGAGGCTGAGGTCAGCGAAGGCGTCTCCCAGCTGCCTCTGTGTCAGCATGATCTGTGACAGCTGATTGGCCAGTGTCTGTGCCAGCCTGATGACGTTTTGGTACTTTTTCTTGTTGTCCCGGAGAATCTCGATTTGGGCTTCCAGCTCCAGGTCCACCGTCCTCGAGCCCCGGCCCAGCTTCTCTGACAGGATCTGTCTGGTGCACTGATCGAAAAAACAGATGTTTAAACATGATCTGTACAAATTATTTACTAGAAAGTAGCAAGAAAAACAAAAGATATTTCAGACATTTGTCACTTTTTCAATAAAATCCTAAAGTGATAAATGACAAAAAGAAAAAGTAGAAAGCATGGCCAGAGTGAATTACTTTATACGTGTTGATGCTCCACTTTCTCACTAGCTCCAGTTTTTCCATGGCAGGGTTCTTCAGATCATCAGAAAGGACCACCGCTCCACTCTTTAGCTGATCGTTCATTGCACCTGCACAATTGACAGTCATTCACCAATTACTGATCAAGTTAATAAAATAGATGAGCTTTGAAAACGACGACAACAAAAAAAAAAAATCAACATATAAAAGAAAACTATAACATTTGGTGCCATTAAAATATTAGTAGCAGGATGTTAGCGTGGATCAACTGCATCCTGTTAAAATCTATGAGGCAAAAATGTTAATGAACATAAAAATCAACAAGGCTCGATTTTAGAATGAGTTTATAAAGGAAACAGTTAATATTTGACATGGAACATTTAAATTATTGAGTGTAAACTAACAAATTGTGTCAGTCACACAATGTCAGTTTTAGATTCTGTGTAGAGATCATCTGAGCCAACTGTAGACAGGAAGTGGAGTGCAGGCGGGAAAGAGAACATTTGTTGGTCGGTTTTTTTAATAGTCAAGCAAGAGAAATGATTAAGTATTAAGAGATCAAGATGTTTTTTTAATTTTGTAATTGATGTCAAAGAGTAACTAAACCCCAGGTGTTGGCTGATGTGTCATTAAGGTAGTGTTTTTCAACCTTGGGGTCAGGACCCCATGTAGGGTCACCTGGAAACAAAATGAGGTCAACTGAAATGTCTAGTAATTGGTGTAAAAAACAAAACAAAAAAAAGAAAAACCCATAGGTTAAAAAACTGCTTAAAATGGTATTTTTACATTTGTTTTATGATCATTCTTTTTCAAATTAACACATCACACACACTAATTATCAAACAATTGTGTTCTATACTTAAACGTTCTCAAATATAAATCAAGTTGAAATAAAATGCAGTAAAATAAATACCTGAGATGGTGCATTTTGTAATTTTGTGCACTAATCCTGGCTACTCTGTATTTGTAACAGTTTAAAAAAAAAAAAAAACATGATCAAAAACTTATTACAGAAAAAAATGTCTCTAGGGTCGAGGGATATTTGCGATATTAAAATGGGATCACAACCCGAAAATGGTTGAGAACCTCTGCATTAGGGGCAAATAAAAAAAAAAAAAAAAAAAAGCCAAATTAGGGGCGGGGCTCCTGGAGCAGTTAAGACATGCTCAGTCTATACTATAAAATCTCCAAAAAACAATCTATGCTATGCTATGCTAGCTAGCGACTTAATACTCACTATACCGCTCTATTCACAATTATCTCAGTCCAACCTACTCACCGCAGATCAGAGTCGACAGGTGCAAGTTTTTACAGGAGGGGCGGGGCCAACAGTGCTGGTTTGTGATGTCAGAAGCCACCAAAACATCACAAACCACCATTCTCAGCCAATGGCAAAATTTGATTGTAATAGTCAGGTTTCAACCTGTAGAGGGGAGTCACTCTTACATTTTTACTACAAAATATGCTAAATTTAAATACTGGGACTAAAATGTCAAGACTTGGGATGTCAATTGTGTCTTTCGGCTGGGGTTGCTAGGAGACAGTGTGACAAAGCTCTCCTGTGAATATCGAGCTTGTACAATGATGTAGTGACCAACTGGTGACATGTAGGTGGCAGTAGCGCACCTTTGAATGAGAGATCACCCGTGATGGGGAGAGCTCAGAGGGAGAGGAAAGAAGTTTACAAGACAGAAAATGGCGCTACGAGAGTTGATGCTGAAGTTCCCACCAACTCACAGCAGCACACACTTGACCAGAGCATGTGTGGAACTAAGTGGACTATTCAGTGTCATGATGGTGATAGAAAACGATCAGAAAAACGGAGCAAGCGGTGATGCTCAGCATGTCTGGGGAAGTTGCACGCATGTGGGGAGAATGACGGGGGAGAGACTTGCAGAAAGGCCAAAATACAGTGAGTAAACCAAAAATAACAACAATTTTGCCATCAAAAGCCTGGTCTCAGTGTTGTTTTTCTAGTTTTATAGAAGGAAACCAACGTTGAAATGACCCTAAAGCTAAAAATGCTTCTAAGCCACTGACAGGTTTTTTCAGAAAAAGCCATTTTTCTCAGCTTTTTGTCTCAAACTGGCAATTTGTGTGAAACTTGCCTCTATTCAACTGCTGATTACAGAAGAACGAAACAAGCTATAAACAAAAATAAATGTTCTGATGAAAGTAGAGAGTCTGGTTTCAGATTGTCATAGTAAAAAATATTCTGTGGGTCTTGAAAGATCAGTGAAAATCATATAAAATGCCTGGCAATAGGGTGACTGCTCTGAAAATGGCTGGCAGTGAATGAGTTAAAACCCAAATACATTTGTTTTCAGCAAAAAAGTAGTTTTGGGGTTTAGTTACTCTTGACGTACACACTTTCCATACAACCTTAGCCAGCCCAGATTTATGCAAAGCACAAAGTTTGTCGTAGTAGCAAAGTGGGAGCAGAAAGGTGTGATTCTGAGTGAAGGGCAGCCTTTGGAATCAAGGAGAGAGAAACACAGGTGGTTTTTGGTTGCTTGGTGCACAGAGGGTTATTATTCCATCTCCCAGTTCATGCTCCATCATACTGGAGTACCTTGCTTAGCATGGCTATCGCTGAAGGAGCGTGCCAGGCGGCTAGCAACAGTCGAACTGGGAGCTACTGGTGTCACAGGTGAAGTAGGCTGGCTTGCTGACCCTGGGAGATATTAAAAGTTAATATTTAATTAGTCCATATCACTACTACTACCACACAAGTGTACGGTGCATTATCAATTTCCAGTGTAATCCTTTCCATCTCTGTGGTCTTGCAGGATGAATGCACTTCTAAACAAAAGCCTGGCTCAAACAGTGTCAACAACATGGAAAAATGCCATGGCAACGTTGTAGTGTGCAGCCCAGAGCTGCTCCCCGCTTTACGAAGAGACATCGATTTACATTTCTAACAGGAAGGGAAGGTTACAACCGGGAGATCTGAAAACACTCATTAAAATCAATGAGGTGTCTTCCCTTACAAATTCAAATATCTGCCTTTCATATCTCAAATTGAGAATCAAAACACGAGTACCTATATGCAGAGTGAGAGTTAAAGAGAAATACTGTAACGAGTGAAGAAAGCCTGGGACGAGTGTGATGAGTGGCTGCGTCACACAACACAAAGGAAAATACACTCAGACAAAGACATGTTTATAATAGTGAGACATTAGCTCACCTTTGTGTGCTCCTGATTCCATGTTGCCCTCTGCTGTTGAAGAGCAGTTGCTTGACGAAACACAAGACTCAGGCCATGGTCCACTGGAGTAAGACTCCTATGGAAACAATAATAAAGAATTTAGGTCATATTAAACCTTTATAGCCCTATTTTGTAAATGTTCTTCAAAATAAAAGCATTAGAAGTAACTATTCGGGGTGTTAATTATCAATGCAACAGGAAAAGATAGAAGAGACCACTGAAAAAAAGCAGAGCTAGGGCTTTAATATTATTATTGCAAAACCTGACTGACATTTGACCAGTTGCTACATGATCAAAGACTGATCTACAGTATACACAGATAACCCCTAATCAATTAACTTAATCCTTTTTAAATACATTTTTGTCCTACAATGAATTCAAAATGTAATAGCACCATTCTCATCATTTCCTTGTTTATTAAGACAAAAAACATCCATGAAATCCCTCCTTCATCAATGAGTATTTTTTTATATATATATATATATAGGCTTTGCCACATTTGTCAAACACATGCATTTTGATTTATTTGTTTGTCTAAAGTTGAGGAGATAAAATGGAAGGCATTAAAGTTGAGATGTAAAGTGGAAATTCATTAACATTTAACAATTTATGTATTTTTCTTTCAATATTACTGCTAGCTAAGCTGCTTTAAACAGGCGTACTCTCTGAAATACGGCCTCAGGGTTCTGGTCCAGGCCTCCGTTACTGGTAACTGGTATTTCAGCGGCAGTGCTTCTGTGGGCCTCCTCAGCCATTGAGCTCTCCTGAAACAAGAGAATTAAATGAGAGAAGTCAATGCCTAAGTTAAAAAAAAAATTTAAAAACTCATTTTTGGAATGGTGGGCTACAATCATGTGGGCACTGCTTTGAGTCTGCGTCACGGCAATGAACAAACCCAGATAAGTCCAACCTTGGACCTTATCAACCTTATCTGTTGTTGTTAACCAGCTGCATGACAAAGCTAGTAACTTAAGACGGGCGTTTCAACCTGACACATAAAACGGGTGGAGATTGCAGCATCTGACCAATCAAAAATCTGGAGAAAGTGCAGAGTAATTCATGTCACAAATGAGGCATAACTCTTCAAAATAATTAAGAACTAAAATCCATAATTTAGACCAAAAACAACACTGTCGCTGCAGGAAAAGCAGAAAGGAAGGAATGCAGGCAGAGAATTGATGACGGTTAATGGGTACATTAGTGAGACTGTACAATATTAATTCATCCAAGAATAAACAGACACTGGGCAGTTTCACTTTACTACAGCACAGACGTGTTTCTATTCATGTATCCGCCTCATTTTGGGTGCAACAACATATACAGAGAATGAATTTTTCTTTAAAAAAAAAAAAAAAAAAAAAATCCGATTTTTTTTTTTTAGGCAAAATCGCTCAGCCCTACCTCGCACTCAACCTTCTCCCAACCAAGTTAGCTTTTTAGCGTAAATAACCATTGTGATTTAACCCGGTAAGAAGTTAATCAGCACAGCACACACTGAATAAATTCCGGAAGTTAGCGCGATAAGAGGAAATCCAATTATAAACTAAATGTAGAAAAACGTGAATAGCAAAGACTCAATTCTAGAAAATGTTTCACTTTGACATAGGACAGTGTTCAGAAAAGCTTTTTTTTTTTTTTACACATAAACACATCAAAACAAGTTTGATTATCATCCCCGCTTCATAGCATAGGAAGGGGGTAACAATTGTGTCATAACATTGTATTTTTCCTATTCGAAGGGGGGTTCTTTATGCAGCAGCTACTGTATTTCTGACATAAATCTCATTTGGTTGCCTACATTTTTATAGAGCATTTTTGCTGCATTTACTGCACTCAATAACAAGGTTTCAAATATGTTTAAATAATACATTTACCATATTTTTAAATTGCACTTTTAGATGAGTTGTTGAACTTAAATTGTGCACTTGCGGCTTTTAAACTAAATCTGGCAGCGATAGAAAAGTAAACCCAACACCTATAGTTGAAATTGTGAAGACTTGTAATTGAAGAAATGTATACACTTAGTGGTGGTTTCTTATAAGGATGACGGTGGGTTTGAGGGTCACTCATTGAGGAGATCAGTTTGACCTTTTCTATCATTTTAATAATTTCTAGTTGTCTTTAACAGTGCAGGAACTTTATTTCCTTTTTCCTAATCGATTGAACTCAGATTAATTCAGTCATTTTTACCATAGGCCGTGTTTTGTTCCTGGAAGCAATACAGTAGATATGATTACTGGCACAATCTTAGGGGAGATCGGAGAGGTAGCAGTTACGAAAGGGCGAATCAATAAAGATTAGTTTTCTGTTGATTACAAGTGTATAGCCTGTATCCAGGGAAGTGTGTGACTGACTGGTACATGTGCAACATTTAACAGTGTATGGCATTGAGGGAAATGGAGCCCTCTGTTTTGTTTGACCTCATGAAGTCCATATCTTTTATTTGTTTAATATTCTTTTATCTTACAGGAAGTCGCCTGGACAACAAGGAAGTTGTGTGGCAGTAAAACATGTCAATCTACAGTAAGCCACAGCATATAAATGTGCTTAAACTTCTAATCCTGAACAAGGAGGCCCTTCCTTTGTTGTGCCACCTCCTGCCATGTTTATAGTTTGAAAATGCCTACTTTCCGCCTGGTTCTCAGGCTAGAGGAAACCATTTAAAAACTTCCAGAGGACGTGACTGACAAAGACGTCACGTTAACGGCTGCATCACGTGACGTGTGTATAAATACTTAAAGGTAACAGGACACATATGATGAAGGCGGACAGAGCAGTTATGTACCACTCCTTTGTTTAGGCACCGCCTGCTGATAAGGCCTCAAACTGATCTGATATCGGGTATGTCAGTAAAAGGCATAAAGTATTTACCTAAAAGCAATTTTGAAATAAAAAAAAAAAACATCTCAAATGATTACTTCTTCATTGAAAAACTTTGAAGAAAGAAATTGGAGGTAAACTATGGGATGAAAAAGTGGTTTTGAAATCAAATGGGTTACACCCACTGGCAGCAAATTCTGGCAAGGAAAGCTTTCCGATAGTTTCAACCAACTCCACACAGAGTGGCTCCAAAATTAATTAGGTCCATGAAGGAGAAAGGTATGACATGTCATCATTTTGCCTTTCCCCTGAGCAGGTATCTTGGATACAAGCTGGAATGATGTGGGAGGAGAGATGGGCAATAACAAAAGCTTTTGTATAGACCAGCAGCTGCAGCAGCCAAGAAGGAAACAGTCACTAAGGTCTCTTTTAAAAACTACAAAAGTGACAATCATCGAGTGAAAGATTGAGACTCAATGACAAATGAGAAGGGAATAATTATTTTGTGAAAGTGTCAGGATGTGACCTGTAAAAATGGTTTTACTGGTGCCAACATAGAATCATTAGTCCACATTCAAGTTACATAAGGAAATGTCAAGAGCTGCTCGCTCATCTAAAAAAAGCAGAAACAGTTGGTAATGCTAAAAATGGGAAAAACCTGTATACTTACCTGAAACCAGCAGGACAGCTGATCAACAATGTGTAGTACTGTTACATATACTGTGATAAAGAAAAATTGCTTTCCTTAAATCGTTTTCAATAAGCCAGAAAAACACAAGTTGATTACCTTTGAACAACAAAAAAAGGTACAATACACAGATAGATTACAAAGAACTCCAGCAAAGTAAAGTGAATTTCACCATGACCAGCAAATGGAAACAGATGAAATCAAACCCCAAATTCTAGGTATAACAAGCGGATGTTGCAAAGTAACCCTTAAGTCCAGAACAAAAACTGAGCTAAGAAGAGAAAAGACGAGAGAGACACCTCCACCAGCAGCAACACAGGAAACCAGCAGCATGAGCCAAAGCACAGTGGAAGAGCCAAGGCAAAGGCAAGAGTAACAGTGACGGTAAACATCACCTTTGTTTCAGGGTGAACATCTCCACTTTCTTCTGGATTCTCAGCTGAGTCACCATTGTAGTTCATCTCCTGTTTCTCAACATCTACACTGCCAAACATCTCATTCTCACTCCCATCACCCTCTTGAACATCCTGGTTACTGGATTTAGCATTCGCACTACTTTCTTCTTCATCACTATCTATATTGAGGTCATCAAATTTGTCTGCATTATCTTCTACCTCTCGATTTAAATCCTCACTAAAACTCTCTTCTGCTTCATCAGCTTCCTCAGAATCCACCTGAGGGTCGTCGACCGAAGTCTTTGTTGACACCGACTCAACACTAACTTCAGACATACCTAAAAAAAGACAAATAGAATAGTTTGAACATGTCCGACACAATCCTCTGTCAAACTGACTCGTCTATTAAAATAACAGATCTAGACACATCTCAACTAGCTCTAGATGACAGATTGCCAATAAATAATGCTCAAAACTGTAGACTCACTCAACTTTAGTCGCTCTTACGATCATTTTATAGAAAGTTATAGAAAAGAATCTGTTCTCGGGAACCGTGGGGTTTGTTTTGTCCTTCATCCATTCTTTACACCTACATACACTTAAATTACATAATAAATTAAATTATAACAAACCAAGTTATAAATAAATAGTTTGATATCAGCAAAAAAACAAAACAAAACAAAGATAATCGGATTATAGTCATCATTTAAAATCTCTGATACATAATTTCTTTATGTTGAATTTATTGGGGTTATTTTTCAGGGTCTTCAACTGTCATTTTTTCTAAATATTCTATTTAAATCTAGAGCATTCTTATGTTTAAGTTAAACTACTGGTTATTTTGCCCTTTAATTTTTTATTTTATTCATTAGTAGCATATTCTAATGTTAAAGGTTCAAATGTATGTGACCTAGAGCTAGGCGATATATCAAGATTCAACATATATCGAGTTTTCCATTTTGGTGATGGAAAATTACAATAGCGATGTATAATTTTTACAGCTTATTTTGTATTAAAATACATGTTTTAGGAGTCGCTGTTTTCACTACTTCTCAGAACAGCATGAAAAGCACATTTCCATGGATTTCTAAGTGCATCCGAACCCAGACCTTCGCCTAAACATCCACACCACAGAATTCTCTTGCACGTGCTGTCTCTTAAAGTAGTCTGGTATGTTTGGGGAAGAATTGTCTACAAGCATGAAATTTGGCATACTTGCAGTTTTTGACCTGCTAAATTCAAATCTGGCAGGAGCCGGAGCCAATTCTCAACGAGGACGCCATATTGGACAATTCAAAATGGTGGCCACCCAAACACAGATTTTTCTGTTACAAGCCAACCAAAAGTCACAGAATTTAAATCAAAAACACATTTCTAAGGTTCTGGACCCCAGGGATTCTAAATATGATGCCTATATGACAGTAACCTTGACTGGTTACTGTTATCTATCATTGAATATTTATAACCAAAATTGCCTTTATTTTACAACATAGAAGCCCGACATCCCAGATCAAGCCATCCTTAATTGATCAAACAATAACATTCAATGTAGTTTTAGTCCAAGAATAGTCATTACGAACATTTTGGTTACCCTAACCATAACCCTAAACTACGTTACAGACTTACTAACCTTAACCCTAACCGTAACGCTAAACTACGTTACGGACTAACTAACCCTAACCGTAAACCTAAACTACGTTACGGACTACTAACCCTAACCGTAAACCTAAACTACATTACGAACTACTAACCCTAACCGTAAACTACGTTATGGACTAACTAACCCTAACCTTCTGGATTTGAATTTCCTGCCACCTTGAATTTGTACATGTATCGCTTGTTCAGCCACTTTTTCTTCCGATTTGAATGTATGAAATGGTCACATGACTTCCGGTAACCTCATAGGCCACGTACGAATAGCACGAAAGTTGTCCGTGCATAGCCACTTTGTAAAATATTTATGTGGGAAAAAAATGCTATACCTGTGTATTACATGTACCAATCCCTTTGAAAGAATGAAATAAAATGTCCTTTTTGCATCAATATTTTTAAATTGACCACTGTACATCAATGTTCCAAGTCAGCATTTATGCAATAGTGTCAGTTTTATTTTTTTTAAAAAAAAGTTAGTGCACTGGCTATAATACCTACTTTTTACAGATGTACAGATTACTCTTTTGTATGTTAATTTAAAACATAAGCAGGACAGAGTGACTACATGCACAACTATCACGTGATTTCAGGTTGACATTGAACGACAATGTGATTTAATGTCCTACTTATCCGTATTACAAACTTAATGTCTTTAAGTACAAAGCGAGTTTGACATGAATGCCATGAAAACGTGAGCATAATGCGTGTAGCTTCTACTTCCTGTAAGTTTTAAAATGTTGTGGTCGTTGACGTGTGGTTAGCCATCGGAGCTAAACAGTGAAAACGTCAACAAGTAAATGCAAAACTTCTCCCAAATCAGCTTGTGACAAGTCAAAAGGAATGCATGCAATCGCTTGTTTTCCACCCGTGTGGAATAAGAGAGTGTTGGACGTAAAAACTTTGGAGAACATTACCTGTGTGTGTACGTGTAGGACAGTGGCTAACTTTGTAGCTGTAAACTGTTAGCCGCTGTGGAGCTTGCTGTCCTTAGCACCGTGTCGCCCTGAACCCCGTATGAAAACGCAAAGCACTCGTTATTAATGCCAACGTTTGTATACATGTACAACCACCGAGTCATCCAAGGAGCTTCGCCATCATTAGGAATGCTTCAGAATTCCGGAAAAAAGACGCGTCCGCATGGTGTTGCGACTCAACCAGTGTCCATTTTATCTCGTGTCTTACTTTCTATTTCCTGGTTGGTTGCTAGTAGTAACGGAGGATAAAGAGCCCCAAAAAAGCTTAGCTAACCTCACAAACACTGTTTGTATTGTGATATTTTAAAATGTGTTAAACACTTAAGTACAAAACATAAATAAATGATTATGAAGGGTTAAGGGATTACAAGGAGCATGTTTGACACACCCAGTAACAGCGGATACACGCGACAAAGCCGGAAGTCGTTCACCAATAAAAATGGCCACCACCTGAGCCGAAACACGTGTCCTCTACTGTCACCCAAAGCAAGCGGCATTATTTACAGCGTAAGCTCTCCCCCTGCTGTTAAAATGAAGTGCCTACAACTTGTTTCCAACATTATTTTATTTTATTTTAATTAATACCCCACACACAGAGATGTAAAGAGCACTAATATATCCTACTCAAGTAAAAGTACTGTTACTTGATTGAATTTGTAATCCAGTACAAGTACAAGGAAGTCATACATGAAATACTCAAGAACAAGTAAAAAGTAGCTCAATTAAATAGTACTCAAAGTAAAAGTTAGTAGTTACTTTCACCCCCATGTTAATTGTTGGTAATAAAAAATCTTGCCACGGTTCAAACATCTCATGTATAAACTTAAAAAAGAAGAAACCAAATCTTGCACAATTGGAATTGAATTTATTTTCCACAAAAGCATCTGTATAAAATGAAAGGTTTGTCAATTATTTGTACTATTCTACAAAATAACACCAATGAATTCAAATATAAAATAAATAAATTAATAAAAAATATCAGGCTTTAAGTATAGCAACATGTATGAAATTCATCGAGACCACGAAACAGATATGAAACATAATCACAAAAAGAAATAATTTACTTAGTAATAATTGGGTGTAGAAATTTAACAAAATACTTTACTTCTTTTAAAATGTACTTAGGTACAAGTAAAATTACTGAAGTACCCATAAAAGCAACTCAATTACCTCATCTATAACCTTTATTAATGTGTTTTCTTGCTCTTTTTTAATGTGTAAGCTCCATTTACAACCTTCTGTGTCCAATCTATCCATGATCTCTCTTCTGCACAGAAATCACCTAAATCTGGTCCACTACCTACCCCTCTTCATCTATTTCTCTGGTTAACTATTTTAATTGTGTCCATCCTGGTCCACTCTTCAAGAAAAACCTCTCCATCTTCCTCTCTTCCATCTGCAGCTCAGCCCTGACTCATCAGAAAGCTCCCATCACTGTCTTGTAAAGCCTTCTTTCCATTATGGATGTTTTCCACTTTGTTATTTTGTATCTAAAGTCATACACACACACTACTGCTCTGTCATTTACATACAGTATGTCATGTTAACTTGTATTACTGTTCTCTTACGTGCATCAGTTGTTCTCTTCTTTCTGTCACTACATAGGAAAAATGCTCTACAGACACTGGCGGCCCAGGGGCTACATGCGGCCTCTGATCTAAATTTGTGCAGCCCCGAAGTAATTGCAGACATTAAATTCAAAAACACACAAATTGACTAAAAAATGCACAAAATGACCGCAGAAAAGATACAAAACAATGACAAAAATGCACAAAATTACTCCAAAAACACATAAAGAGGAAACAAAAATCCACAAAAAGACAAAAAAAATCCACAAAAAGACAAAAAAATCCACAAAACGATAATTTCAAAAATCACTAAATTACAGAAAAAAATCAGACAAATCCACAAAATGAAAAAAAAAACGAGAAAAAACCCCACCAAAATACCACATAAACACACGGAATGGCTCCAATAGCCCACAAAGCTACAAAAAATGCACAAAATGATTTAAAAAATGCATTACAAAATATACACAAAGCAAGAATATACCAAAAGAAGAAAGAATAAATAAAAATAAAACAACAACAAAAACACAATGCCATTCGTCTTGCTCAGATTGGTAATGAATGTTGATAATGTGGTCCTCACTTCACAACTGTGACAAAAAGTTGCACATCTTTTCTCTATACACTGACTTATATGAACCCATCTAATACATTTCATAGGCTTTGTTTTGTTAATTATTCTGGGTTTCTATTTACAGTGCGTCTGGGCGTGGTTTTGGCAACGTCACTTCCAAAGATACTCAGTTTCCCATGAGCCTTTTGGTGGGCTACGTACGATTGCGTTGCAACGTAGAATGGGACCGTTGAGGCCATATTGGAACCGCTGAAGTCGGCAACACTCTGAAGAGACTGTGTGTTTACCGTGTCAGGGCTTTCTAAATCTCTTTCCTGGATCTGTTTCCGAGCGACTGCAGCAGGCAGTCTGGCTGAGACTCTACCAAGTCTGGACGACAAGTTGTCGGGCTTCTTCAGTGGAAATAATGAGTCCAACCGATGCTAAACGGGGGGCTAAACGCAGGAAGAACAAGCGGGGCGGTGGCAGTAGCTGCAGTGCTGTCTGCAACACCACCGGTAACAAGGCCGGGGTTTCCTCCGCCACACCTGCCTCTATGGTCGGCTTCCTAACACCCGGGGGTGCAGGCAGCGGGACCATAGGCTCCTCCACGGACCTGAACGGAGAGGTGAGGCTGTCACACGTTGATTATCTGTGGTGTCAACACACACACATACACACACAGAGGCAAGAAGCAAACGACGCTATCACCGATACAGCTCAGCTGGGCCCGGGACCGATGCTACGGATGCCGCTTATAAGTGTAATAATTCAACAAACCAGACTGTAGTTGTCATTATTAGTTCACCCTGTATTAGTTTACCTCTTTAGTTAATTTTCCATGGAGGATTTTGCAACAATCTGTTGTAAACATCACACTTACTCACTGAATTCTTGGCCCTCGCAGTGACTAGCATCGTTAGCTAAAGTTAACGCACTGTTGCTAATACAACAGCTCAGAAATATCTGTCCTCTTTTTGCCCACGTTGGAGGAGACAAAGTTGTTCAAATTATGGTTGCTCGGCCGTCCCTGTTCATTTAAACCCAGTTTTCCCACAATTGTGTGCGTATGTGTATTTGTACACACCAATGCTAGCGTCAGCTAGCTCCTTTAGCTCAGGCGGATCCTCCACTATCTTGGATGTCATCTACTTACACCATTATTTTTATTCATCACCTTACGGCAACCTTATGTAAACAACTCACTGTTGCATTAAACTATTCGAGTAATAGTTATTTGCTACAATAGAAGATTTAATAGTATTGGTGGGGGTACATTGAATATCATTAAAGCAATGGACAGTGTAGGAGATGAAGAAGAGCAGACAGGGTGGAGTGGATGCAGCACAGTGTCAGGGGCTGATGTGTGAGAGAGGACAGCACCTACACTCAAAGGTTAGCTTTATACGTGTTTGGTAAGAGTTGTAAATAATGATACTAATATGGATAAGATGTATGTAGTGCTTTCAGTGACATTAACACCTGACAGTGGCTTCTCAAAACTGATTTTTATTAAACACGGCGAGGTAAGCTGCTGGATCCTAGTTTCCAATGTGCACCCAGTGACCCCATAGTAGGCCTGGGCAATATGTCGAGATTTCTGTTTTGGCGATATAGAAAGTTACAATATTGTCTATATTGATATATCTTTATTTTACAGCTTATTTTGTAAGATATTCAATTTAGGAGTTGCTGCGTTCACTACTTCTCAGAACACCATGAAAAGCACAGTTAGATGGTTTGCTGACCTTCCCCATAACAACCCACACTCGTGAATTCACTCACACGTGCTGCCCCTTATAGGAGAAAAAGAGTAAAATGTCACATAGGGATGTCCCGATACAATTTTTTCACTTCCTATATGATACCAATATTGCAGCCTTGCATATTGGCCGATACCGATATTGATCCAATATGATATCAGCAAAAATCACACATACTTTTATTACTTATTCTGTAGTGTCGAATGTGAAAAGACTTGATCAAGTGATGTTACTCAAACAGAGAACAATAGTCAGCAACAGTAGGTTACTGTGTTGGAGTGTGAACCACAGTCACCTATGGATAGAAGTGCTGGAGAGGAAAATTTTATCGGAGAGCTTAAATCGTTGATTTTAGATGCAGTCCGATAAAATCCGATATTTGTGTTCTGGCTGATATCGGACCGCTATCAGATATCAATATCGGATGGGGACACCTCTAGTGTCACATATTGTGCAGCTGTTTGTTAAGAAATGTGCCTTTGTGTCATTTTGCATCAGCAAATTTAACCCAGAATTGTCTTTTTGGTCAGACTTTATTGAGTTTAAAATATCTATTTATATCATATATCGAAATTTTGAGGAAAAAATATTGAGATATGAGGTTTGGTTGATATCGCCCAGACCTACCTAATAATCATCTAAACATTAGTTTACATTTAATGCAGGGAAGGTGAACAAAGTGCTTTGCCTTGTGAAACAATGGCAACGTGATGGTAGTCTTTGGATTTAAAGCATCAACGCTATTGTTATTGAACTACTTCACATCCGGTGAAGCTACTGTACTTCTCAAGTACGCAATAAAAACAAAAGCACTCAGAGAGCGCCAACCTTCGCTAAGCACTAAATATCTGTTTTCGAGCACCAAAACGCCATTGCCATGTAAACAGACGGCCGAAATGCAGCAACACTTTTGTGTTTTCACTTAAAATCGTTGCAGTGTAAGATAGACTTAAGTTCTATGGCTTAAGTCTATCTTTAGTACTATGACGTAATCTTGCTGACAGATAAACACTGGTAAAAGTACTGTATTCCATCTTTGGCAGAGGTAAATATTCAACACAGTTTGGCAGTTTCATGCTTAACTAGCCCGTAAAGCCAGGTTGGCCTTATTAATGATAAATCTGTGGTGGGTCAAACTAAAGTCAGGATTTGTGCCACATTCACACTCTTTGGTCAGAGACAGGGATGAGCTCATGCCTCCTGTGTTTCAGCTCTGGTATCTCAGTGTAAACATACTGCTTAAAAGGTGACTTATTGACATATTTACTCCTTAAATTTGGGCTATTTTTTTTTTACATATAACCTTGCACCAGTTTCAGGATGAAAATAAAGTAAGTTGCAGGGTTTGTTTAAAAGCACCATAAGTGCTAAACTGAAGGTGGCAGAGATTAAGATGCTTAAGTTTTCTTTGGGATTGGACAGGATAAACACGATTAGAAATGAGTGATTCAGAAAAACAGCGAAGGTGGAATAGTTGAGAAATGAGGTTTAAGAGGTCAGGTTGAGGTTGTGCAAAAATAACTTCATACAAAGAGTATAATTTATTTTGTACATTGTCTTATTGTATATGTGTTTTTTGGACAAGCAATGTCAACAAGGTGGTCTCATATGGTATAGCACAGGGGTGGCACACACTTTTTCAGCTTGCAAGCTACTTCTACCACGGACAGCTCTGCGCGTTCTACTATGTTGGGGGGTTACAATTGTAAATAATTAGATTTTAATATTTATATTATTACAATTATTAAATAGTTGTATAATATTAAAATACGATAATATTTGAACAATAACGCTTAGAAACTTAGATTGAAATCGAAATATATTTAAAAAATGTAAACACAATCAAGAAAAATATTTTGAAAATAAAGTTTGTATAATATACAGAGTAAAGATGTAGTCTTTCCATTTCATCATGGCAGAATCAAAGCTCTGTGAAGGTCTGATGGTCAGCCAGTGTCAGAAATTGGCCCTCGCTAATTTAGCCAAGAATAATTTAGCCCCCAGTTTAGCCAAGAATACCCCTAAAAACCTCGTTCTACGGGCCAAGTTTTTGTCAACAACTTAGTATTCTTCAGACATAATGTATTATAGTTGCACAATACCCTCGGTACCCCACGGTGCCAAATTGTAACGGTTCCTACTATACTAGAAATTCTACATGACGATACTACCGCCACGGATTACGATACTACCGGTGCAAGTTTCCGCTACATAGCGGCTGCCTCTACTCTCCTCCCGGCTTCTCACCACACAGTCTAAGGTCACTGCACGCTATTAACTTGAAAACATACCAACATGGCAACCACTGCAACCGAACTTGACAGCTGCTTAATGATTAGCTGTTTGCCTGTCACTGTATCCGCCCATCTGTTAGCTGTTAGATGGCTAGTTAACGTATTTCGTTAACTAGCCAGTTAACGAAATACGCGTTAACTGGCTAGTTGGCTAAACTAGCATGTACTCTATGGGATCATGTCTGCGCTGAGTTATTGCGTAAAGGGGTCCGCTGACGGCTAGGTTTCTTTTGCTAGTTACTGTGATTTTTAAACATAAGTTGTTGTTCACAATGTGTCGTTTTTCATGGGAAAAATGAGGTTAGTGGATTTACTGCGTCCTTTCAGATTTTTATGCGTCAGGAACGCAGGACGTGTACCTAGCAACATCACTGAGTATTTTTTTTTTAAAGACAGTGAATTTGTTATCCGAAGTTGATTATTTATATTAGTTAAACATAAATTGATGTGCAAAGGAAACTGAATGATTTTTTTAAATTTCAACCATATAAATTCTAACTTCATTTATTAACTTTTTTATTGCTTGTATGCTTTTGTTCATGTACTCTTATTATGCACCAAACAACACTATAAGTAATTAATATGTATTTCTAACTTCTACAAATACATTGGAGTTCACAAAAATAATAATAATAAAAAAAATAACTTCAGTAGCGCGATATTACCTGGAACCGTGATACTTTGTCTGGTATAGTATCGTCGTTACTCATTTTGGTATTGTGACAACTCTATTATGTGTATTAGGGATGTAACGATTCACTCAACTCCCGATACGATTCGATTCACGATACTGGGTTCACGATACGATTCTCTCACGATTTATTTTACAAAATGGGACTGTACACAAATGACTGAAAAATATTCCTTTATTTTTTTTTGGGAAAATACTATACTATTTTTCATTGTCAAAAGAATCTCTTGATAAACTATTCAAAACAATGAAATTTAACTAAAAATAAATCTTGAATGAAATAAATAAAGGAATAATACAAATGAAGAAGAAGCTTATTATTTTAATTCTGGTTCTATAGTAAACAATACAAAACTGCATAATAGTTATTTTTCTTTTTAAAAGTGCAACTGAAAATGTATTTTGTGCCTTAACAATTGGACTAGGGTAAGGAATCATTTATGAATATGTTTAAGAGTAGAAGGAAGTAGAGTATTAGCAGATTTCGCTCGCCGCCAACACTTCTGGGCAGCGCCCTCTGCTGGTTAAAAAAAGTACTGCGATTCAATTTTCACAGTATCGATGTGAATCGTTATACCTATGAATCGATTTTTAACTGCCTTACGATTAATCGTTACATCCCTACTGTACTAGTTTCCTTTTATTTTCCATTGTCAAAAGAATCCCTTGATTATTTGTTTGGACCAGCAGAGGGCGCTGGTAACCCAGTGGTCGGTTGGTATGCAGAAATTGTTGCAGTGAAGAAGAGATGCTATGCGCTAGCAGACAGAGCTAATAGAAAAACTCACCTCAGAGGTGATATGCTCTGATGTATCCCTGAGTTCTCTCATAAGAAAAAAAAGCATTTTCTGATGATGGCTTTTATGTGTTCTTATGAGTTTTGTCTGGGCATGGCATCTTTGTAGATAGCATTTTGCCTAATTCAGTTGAAAGGAGCTTCATGTTCTGAACTGCAGGGATAAAAAAACAATAAAGAGAAGCTATAGCTTTAAATTTTCACTTCCTGGAACAGCAGAGCTAGTAAACTGTTGTGTACTGTAGGCAACATCCCATTAGTTCATCATCACTGAACAGTTTAATGTTGGTTGCTCGTAACTTATACAATAATCGAACATGTTAGACCAACTTGACAAAATTACGGTAAGTTAGTAGAACTTTTTCTGTAACTTTGAGTATAAACTAAGGCTGAACGATTAACCTTAATCACATCAATATTAAGGTTTTCAGTACTGCGAAAACGTAACCTCAGATACTAAAGGTTTTTTTCGTTAGTCTCCATCATTTGAGTAATATATATGTTCACCAATCAGAAATGCCGAGAACCGCCTTCCTGGGCTGCTGGCCAATCAGAGATGGTTACAGGGCACGTGGTTGTATGCGCTATAGCGAGTCTCGGTGAGTTAACAACTACACTAGGGCCCTATAACGTAATGGAATCACGAAATTGAACAACATAAACAGAATCTACCGTTGAACGCGGAAATGGACAGAATCGGGTTGAAACGCCATAACCGTGAGGAAAATTACGTTTTTTTAAGCAGAAATGTCCTTTCCACTTTCATCCTGTCCGCTTCAAACACCACATATACACCGTCTAACCTGGCCAAACACTATGCAAATCATTACTGACTCCTAAATCAGAGCCGACCAGTGCCCGCCTAACTTTAACGTGTCTGTAAAGCTCTGCCTATTTCTCATGTAGTGCTGCTGTGCTCAGTGAGAACAGCAGCAGCTTTAATCCTCTTCACCTGCTCAGAGTTTACACAACATCTCATCAGAGCTACAGAAGATCTGTGGATGAAGTTGTTATGTTGTTGTGGACCATTGATACCAGGGATTGTAGAGTCTGAAACATCGTAGATTAATGATAACATCTGATACTGTAAAATATTCTGGCCCCTGGTGGTGAAAACACACTTCTTACATTTGTTGTGTATTGCACATTTATTTTTGTGTAATCATTACAGTCTGGAATGATGTCATCAGTATTATTTAATTTAGGTCAGTTTAAATTACGTGGATCAAAACTTAATCAATAAACCTGATTGGATTCAGTAAACCACTGATCCCAGAGGGGAAATTAAGTGACATTAATGCTGCTCTCATACATCTTTATATGATATGAATATTTAAAAAGGAGCAGTGAGAATAATCCATGTCACTACAACTTATATCTACCTTTTAATTGTATCTTTCTTACTTATTTTAAATTACATTTTTAATTTTGACATACATTTTTGTTCAAATATAGTTTTCCTTTTTATTAGTATTTATTTTGTTTCCTCACAGTAAAACTTAAATGTTCCTTTTAAATTGTATCTTACTTTATTTTTGACATACATTTTTGTTTAAACGTGGGTTTTTTTTTTTAATTTATTAGTATTTTTGTTACCTCACAGGAGTTAAAAACTAATATTTTCTGAAAAAAATTGTCTCAAAATAAAAATAAAACGCATATGCATTTAAATGTCTAAAATATTTTTTTCAAATGGTAAATCGAATCGAAATTGCAATTACGTTTTTTGGCAAAATCATGCAGCCCTACTATAAACCGCTTAATCTATTTATTTACTTTGAATGTTCGGGTTTACAGTGAGTTTATGCTGATGTTTACTCGATAGAATATATTGATAATAAAAGTTATTGTACTTTTTGTGGATTTTTTTAAATGTGCATAATATAAAAGAAAAGTAAAAAGATTTTCTTTTTTGGGTTTCAGCTTTTCAAAAGAAAACTAACTTTAGTCACTGTCCACTGATGTTAAAAAAGGAGTGCTGTCATTTGTAAAAACCTGTCTGTAGTACAGCTGAATAAAAATTCTGAATAATTAAATATATTATTTTTCAAACACGTGACCATTCTGTATTTTGTGTTTTTCCCTCAGGTTAAATCCACCACCAATGTTGCACCACAGTTTACAGAAGGACCAGTGAATGCGGACTTCTCCGGAGTCCTTCAGGTAAAACAATATTAGATGTTAAAGTACTTTTTAGAAAAAATTTTGCCTGAGCTATTCTCATTTCTCAATATGTTTTCTTTTTTTGTCAGAAAAATATGTGTACACAGTTATACCTACCAAACCAAAAGTGTCCACCATTGTATGAATAGTTGGTTTTATTTCACATTGCCAGGAAAAATGTATTCACGTCCAAATCGCAATTCTTCCACCGGGTCCATTATGCTGCATATCTGCTCTTTCCCAGCTCCGGCAGAGATACGCAAGACTTCTATTTCTGGCAGCTGCCGGAGCACGATGCATCAACTTAGCACAGAGCAAATACAATGAAACCGGAAGTTAAGCACATACTAAACAATAAAACGTTTTAGTAGCCACATCACCAAAACGTCATAATTCTTCTTGTACTCGTTCGTTAGAAACACTGACCTGTTTATTGTTGCATTTATAACACTTCCTTTAACTGCATTGGGGATGCGGGGGATGTTTCGGCCTTTTAAACACTAGACACCCTCATCAAAGGTGGCCAGCTACAGGGTGATCAAGTATGAGTTTGCGTCCCATAACTGTTTCCCACTCTCCTATCTGCAGACCCCATTCACCTTTGGTCTCAACCAACGAGCGCCCTACACCGCTGGAGATCGCTGTCTGTTGTGTCGGTGTGAACGCAAAGACAATGTCGTGCCTTCGGAGACAGGCATCTCAGGGCAGAGTGGGACAACACAGCCTGCCAAGGCCCCCAGTGCCCTCCAGCTGCCTCTGTGGGTCTGCTGGGACTGTCGGCGCACAGTGGAGAAGGAGGACCGACACACAACGTTTGAGCAGTCATTAGGGGTATGTCACTCATCCAAGTTGTCTGTATTACTACTGGTGTCTCACGTGCACTCAGTCTTTTGTTTGTCTCACCGCTGCTGGCCACATTTAGAGTTGGACTCCAGCAGCTGTGGTTGGTCTCTGTGGATGATGTAGATCCTCAGTGTGCTTCCTGTCAGAATAGCATTAACAGCTGCAGTCACCATCAAAAAGTAAAATAGATGAATGAAAATTAAATAGCTATCCCTTTGCCGCACAGATCAATGCTGTGTTTTTACACGTGTGTGTTTAATTTTGCCCAACAAATGTGTATGATCAGTAGAAGGATTTACCTACAACTCACTTTATGAAAAAGATAAAGAACTCAATTACAAACAATTGCATCCAGGAATGTCTTTGGTCACTATCAATACTAAAAGACTAAATTAATAGTTGTTTAACCAAAACAACATTTATCTTATTTTTTCAAAATATAATTTATTTCAGATTGGTTTAGTTTTTTTTTGTCGTTACACATAAAATTGTGACGTAAGTTGTTTGTATGACGTTATTTAGTCCTTATGGCACCGCCTACTTTTGTTGGACTTGTTGGCTTATTTGACTTCAGACTAAGTAAAATGTAGCTGGAAAAAGTCTTTGACATCCAACACATTTTTGAACTGGTGTGTAATGTTTCTTCTCCCCTGGGTTGCGTTTACAAGGCTGTAATTAATCAGTGTAATTTGTAAGGCTTCAGTTTGCTCACCAACTATATCATGAAAGTGACGGGCCTTTATTTAAAATTTAAAAACAGCCTTGTTCTTTTTTTATTTATTTATTTATTGCTAAAACTACCGACACCATTAAGATAAGAAACAATTTAACTTGTTCAGGACAAGCTGGATACCACTACTATGTATTCTTACAATTGAAACTTGCAGTAAAGTAAATGCTGTCCTCATGCAGGTCCAAGGTGTGCTCTCAGAGCTCTTATTTGATTATGTGTGTAAGAATTTAAATACTTTGTCATTGTGTAACCCAACTTCACTTAAGAATGCATTTTCACTGCAAAACAAATCTACCTACGGGTACTAATAAAGTCACCCCTAAACCTGAACCTGAATGCATTATGTGATCAGACGCTGTAATTGGCGTATACTTCACTTTGTTTTTGCTGTTTTATTTCTGAGTAAAACTTATTATTAGGGCTGGCCAATATGCCTGAAAAATGTATCACGATATGAGGGTTTCATATCAGTCGATATCGATTATTATTGATTAGGTTTTTTAATCTATTCAAAATAAGGACCTGAAGAAAATATTAAAAATTGAGATTCAATTTAATCTTTAACATTTAAAAAGAGGTCAACAAAACTACGGGGGAAAAAAACTCAATAATAATAAAAAAATAAACTGTTCAATGTACAAATGTAGACGTTCTATAAATGCTTGAACATTCTATCGCACATATGGCGATATATATCATTATCGTTTATCGCCCAGGCCTACTTATTATTATGGAGAACCATGTGATGCAGGATAAACACAACTAATATTAGTAATTTTTTTCAGTGAGTACTATGCTGACTGCGGTGACCTTGTACTTGCCACTGTGGATTATTAATATTAATGCTTTGGAATAACTTGAGATTGTGACCCACCAGCTGACATCACAAAGATGAAGATAAAATAATCCAGGACTTAAAATACAGTCTATGGTAGGGCTGGGCGATATATCGAATATACTAGATATATCGCAGCTTGTAGTCTGTGCGGTGTTGAAAATGACCATACCGTTAAACTCGCGGACTTTTTTTTTTTTTAGTGGCATTATGCACAAAAGGTGCACTTAAATTTAGTGTTGTTTTGAAATGTCATCTTAATGACAACATGCACAAAAGGGCACTATTTGTTTTAAAATATTGTAGTGGCATTATGTACAAAAAGTGCACTTTAATTTTGTGTTTTGAAATGCCATGTGAGTTGCATCCTGCACTAATGTCTTGTTTTGAAATGTCTCTGTGACAATTTTGCACAGAACGTGCACTTTCTGTTGACAATTTTATGTTTGAGCCACTCACTGTTTAATAAATACAGTTATGTCAACTTTGACTTAGTTGTGATATCCCCTTTTTTGCATGAAAGTTTAAAATTGGCATATATTAATGCAGTATGATCAAGAATGTTTTAATGTAGACATATAGAATCATCATACTGGTGTGATTTTGTGCATCAAAGTGTTAATTCAAGGGTAATGCAAAATATCGAGATATATATCGTGTATCGTGACATGGCCTAAAAATATCGCGGTATTTATAAAAGGCCATATCGCCCAGCCCTAGTCTATGGGTTTGCTTACTGGTACTAAACTTTGACTTGATTTGATTAATTTATTAATCTAAAACAAAAAACAATATAAAGCAATTATTGGTCACTTAAAAGAGCCCCAGCAATGTTTGAGAAGGGGCAGAAGGAAGCTAAACGCTGATCTAGTCCTGCCCCTACTTCCAAGCTATTTCACAAAGAACAAAATAACTGACATATGAGAAAATGTATACATATATACATATAAATACACACAAATTTAAACAAAAACAAGCATTCTACCTAGACCTACATAACATCAACATTTACATGTCCACTTACCCATGAGATTCTAGTCCTTGTACTGACCTTATAAGTTATATACATTCAATACATATTCTGCACAAGTTTGTTTATACATTCACATCAAACATATATACATACATACACATGAATGTATATGACGTACACAATATTAATCAGGGCTCAACACTGCGACCAAATTGGTCGCATATGCGAGTATGTTTTCAGTGTGTGCGAGTGAAAATTTTATCTGGTCGTTTTCGTGCGAGTTCGTATTGATAACCTTATTTTGGATGGAGCGGCTGAGCGCTTCGTCACGTCCCACAGAGTGCACTTCTTTCTCTGTCTCGCTCCACGCTGTGGGTGAGGAGATGGTGCACGCTCTCTCAACGTGGCTGCGGGTAATGCAACGGTGAATGTGCCGAGTATAAACACCAATGTGCTCTTTTGGAGTGCGCACGGTCCGTGAACGGAGCCAAGCATAACGAGTCCTTCACTGAATGCACGCTCACATTGAGAGCAGCAGTTAAAGGAAGAACGTGCTGAGCTGAGTGATAGTGTACACGCTCATCAGATTCAACATGGAGGGACCAGAACTGATGGACTATGATACCAGGACAGATGTTCAGCTGTTGTTCTCCCAGAGCACTGGTCTGCAACTTGTGGCCCTTTGACTCTTTTGCAATGGTTCCCCATAGCTTTAAAAAAAAAAAAAAAACATTGAAATAGTTATTATTTTTTAGAGAGGGTATTAATGATTAATGACAAATAAAATCAAGATATAACAATTTGTTAACCTAGAAATAAGTCACATTGTGCATTGACTCAGCACCTTCCTACTTCACCTCCTGCAACATCTAGACCATCAACTTTCCTGCACCTGTGACTAACCTTAAGTTTTAAATCCCTGATAAGATAACTAAACCAACAAAAACACTATTCTGGAAGAAAATAGAGATTTTATTTGTGTAGGGACGGATTAATTTAACCACCAATGTGACGGTTAAATATGCATGCTTTATATGTGGCAAGAAATGAGCAATTAGCGTCTGTCTACATGATCATGTGTTATCAAATTCAAGTTACTTTTTGTAGCCTTTAAAATACATTAACTAAAAAAATCTTCTTTATATAACATTGTGTTCATGTAAACTGAGATGCATAAGAATTTCAAGATGAAAGATACTGTTTTATTTCTTGATATCAATTTTATTTCATTTTAAACTGTTTTTACGTTACCATTTACATGATCAATATAAATCCAATCAAATGAAACCAAACATTATTCTATATAATTTTTACAGTATATAATTGTAACTGTATATAATTTAATACGCTGTATTGTCTTCATTGAGAAGGTATTTTTTCAGCTCCTGGAGGACTTTAATCCAGGTGAGATGAGGTTAAATGGTTCCTTGTAGAGTAAAGGTTACAGACCTCCGACCTGGGGAAGAGGGTTAGGAGACCCCACTATAAGAGCTGGACCCTCTGAATTTAATTCCATGGGGTGAAGCAATGCTGATGCTAAATTGGTTATGCTACTGTTAAGTTAAATCTGCAAAATAAAAAAAAGAATATATGTAACATGTTGTTATGCTTTGAAAAACTTAATATTGACACTAAAACCTGAAAACATATCAGCATACATGGCTATGCTGTACCCCCCCCCCCCCCCCCCCCCGTTCAAAAAAAAAGGGTGCAACCGAATTCTGTGCTACCACTGGAAAGGTTAGTGTAGAGCCCTGTTAGTATTATACTATTTTATATCTATGACATAAATTTCATCAATAAAGTTGAGGGAGTGGCAATATATAGATTAACAAAAACCTTTTTATTATGTTTAAGTATTCATATATTTATATTATTATATACGTATGCCGTCCTAGGTAAAATTGTTGCTCTTTTTACTTATACTTACTAACGATATATGATTTAAAAAGCTTTTTAAACTGGTTTATGTTGGTGCTTTGTTTGATTTCATTCTTTAGGCAGTTCCATATATTGTTAAACTCGTCTTTTTCAATGTTGTTCTAGCATATTAGATCTTGAAATGTCGTTTGCCTCTTCAATTATACTCCCCTTCTTTCTCTAAAAATCTTTGTTTGTTGCTCCATATGTCACGCGTACACTTTTATGCCTTTGCTCATAAAAGTCTTGAAAAACAAAGCGTACATCTTCATTTGAGTAAAAAAACAAACAAGTATTTCTTCACATTAAGTCAGCTTCTTTGTTTGTTTGTTTCTTGTCATAATTTATTTTTGTAAATATCCCCTACAGAGTCAGGACTTTCTTTTGCACATGCCTGTGGGGAACAGAAACCTGTGCCAGGAGTCAACATCTGCAGACAGACTGAGCAGTGCAACGCCCACATTACCCATGCTCCCTGCCCCCGACCTCACCACACCGATGCCTGCAAACGCAGCGTGCAGCTGTGAAGCCTGCAATGAGAGACGGTCAGTTTGAACAAATACCCAGAGGTGTAAAGAGTACTGATATATCCTACTCAAGTAGAAGTACTATTACTTGATTGAAATTTGTACTCAAGTACAAGTATGTCATACATAAATTATTCAAGTACAAGTAGTTATTTTCACCCCCCATGTTTATTTTTTATAAAAAATCTTGTCACGGTTCCCTATCATACAGTGAACATCTCATTTATAAACGTAAAAAGGAAGAGACCAAATCGTGTACAGTTAGAACTTAATTTATTTTCCACCAAGGCATCTGTATAAAATAAAAGGTTTTTCAAAATGTACAATTATTTAAAAAAATAATAAAATCATACCATTGAATTCAATTTAAAGTGAAAACAAATTCTCAGGCTCTGAGTATAGCTACATTTATGAACTCTAAAAATGTGCCATGTGGGTAACATTATAATGGGTAGAAACCACAACCTTAACCAATGAAAGTGGCTGAGCTTTAATCAGAAATGGCACGACTAAGAACATGTGTATTATTTGATTGTTGTCTGCTCATTTCATTTTTTCTAGTTTCACAATGTCCGTTGATCATTTTAAAACAAAAAAAAAAAAAAAATTTACTCAGTAAAAGTTGGGTGTAGAAATGTAACAATTTACTTATTTTAAAACTAGGGGTGTCCCGATCCGATATCAATATTGGATATCGGTCCGATATCAGCCTGAAAACGAATATCTGATATCGGATCAAAAATTTCCGATTTTTATTTTATTTTTTATTTTTCACACTTCATTTTTTATTGTTTTATTCAATTGTAGAATACTGTAGATATTATGTTGAAGGTTAAAATGTATGTAACCAAGTGATTAATAATAAATGGGTCAGTTTTTCTCACACCTATTGTTGCTGACTAGTGTTCTTTGAGTAACATCACTACATCAAGCCTTTTCTACCATTCCACACTACAAAATAAGTTTTTTTTTTTATTTATTTAAAAAAAAAAGTAATAAAAGTATGTATGATTCATGCTGATATTGGATCGGTATTGGCTGATACGCAAGGCTGCAATATCAGAAATGAAAAAGTTGTATCGGGACATCCCTATTTAAAATGTACTTCAGTACAAATGAAGTTACTGATTTTAGAAATATACTCAAAAAAGTAACCATAAAAGCAACTCAATTACAGTAACGTGAGTCCTTGGAATCCGTTATTTTCACCTCTGCAAATGAGACGTTAACATCTTTTTCTAGTGTTGACGTCTGAGTTTGACTCTTTCCAAATGTGTCCAAACTGCAGTGAGATCTCTGCAGAGTCTGAGAGGGAGTCCCAGCAGCTACAGAACCATTGGTCGGAGGTCCGGTATTTGGTGCGCTGCATCTACCGCCAGACAGGAACACCACTGGCAGACGACCATGACCAACCTCTAGAGAGAGACAAAGAAGGCATGAAGGAGCTGGTGGACAGGTACGATCACAGCCAGAGCATCCCCTGCTTCCTCACTCAGCATCTCTACCACTAGAGGTCACTATTGAGCTATAAGAAAGGCCTCTATTCAAGCAGGAAACTGGGTTTTTGAAAGACAAACCAGGTCTAAAGAAGACATGGGTAAACAAACTAAAAGATGTGTATATTAGTCTAAACAGAAGAATAAGATCATTGAGCTGTATCTTTACTTTATTTAGACTAGATGTGATACAAGACACCAGGATTGGGGTCAATTATAATTGTAATTGCGTAATTGATAAATAATTACAATTATGACGTAGCTGTAATGGTAATTGTAATTGAACAAATCTGTAGCTTTTGTAATCGTAATTGAGTTCAGTTACTTTATAATTGGCATGGAAATTCTATTAAACCTGTCAATTATAATTATTATAATAATGTAACAGTTCTATGGCTTATACATATGTATTTAACGATCAATAAAATGTGTTTCATATCAAGCTTTCCCACTACCTTTCAGTTCTGTTTAAGATCATTTTACCATTTAAAAAAAAAAAAAGAAAAATTAGCAGGGGTCTACTGACACAAGGCTCAGACACCCACACCAAAAATATTAATATTTTCATTGATCAGGAAGCCTAACAAGGGAACCAAGAGATGAAAATCAAATTCGATGATAGATCATGTTTTTATTGTATTTTATATTAAGACATGGGTCTAAACAGACCCATTGTCATAAGAAATGCTAACAGAAAGCTAACATAAGAGGAAGGTTACGTTTTATGGATTTATGTATTAAAGGCTCTGTAATTGTAATTTAACTTAATAATTGAGAACGTAATTGTATTTGACTTTCAGGAGGAAAATAGTAATTGGGTAAAAATTTGTGGACACCGTAATCATAATTGATTTGTAATTTAACATGGATAATTGAAGACGTAAATGTAATTGACATTTTTTGTAGGGATTTTTCTTTATTATTATTTTTTCTCAATTGTTAAAAACTGGTTTGAAATTATGGAGTTATATGTTTTTTTTTCTCCACCTAATTCAATAAAAAAAAAATGTCTTCCTCCAGACTGTGTGAGAAGGACCCCTATCAGCTTTACCAACGGTTGGAGCAGCAGGCTCGAGAGTACGTGTTAGAAATGAAGGTGCGGTTACTGAAGCACCTATCTGCTGGCTCCAAAGCCACGGGACCAACAGGGAGCGTGGATGCAGCCCAGGGTCCTCCTCAGGCCCAGCATTTCATCTCGCTCCTACTCGAGGAATACAACGCCCTGTGTCAGGCTGCTCGGACTATCAGCAGCTTCCTGCTCACCCTGGTTAGTTCACACTTTGTTCCAACAGAGAACATGTGACGCACGCGACCTCTAAGTTAATTCTCTTCATGTTTGTTCTTTAGGAGAATGAGCACCTCCAGAAGTTTCAGGTGACTTGGGAGCTGCACAACAAGCACCTTTTTGAGAGTCTGGTCTTCTCAGAACCGATTCTACACAGCACCCTCTCTGCACAGCTGAAGTAAGACATTGTTTCTCACCTTAGTTTCCAAACTTAACAAAGAAAGCAGGTGTTTTGTTAATGAATTACTTATTCTATCTGAAGAGGATGGATTCTGCAAACTAGTCGAAATGTCTTTCTGAGTCGAAGTGCAGTGATTTACAAATGGATCCCGTTAATAGACACATTTGTGGATGAACATCTGTTTCAGCAAGAAATGGAGAACATTGGCAGATATTTCTAAAGAATGCCAATAGTATAGTAAAATCTTAGAAGATTTATGATATGAATGAGAATTCACAAATTAGAGCAGGGTCGTTAAACGCATGATTTCTAGTGGGCTGTGGATTCAAGGTGGGGGTGAAATAAATGGCAAATTCAACATTATTGTGTCCTAGTTTGCACTAATATCCTCGCAATAAATGGCAAATGTCAGTCCCTGCAGGATCTTCACTTTAATAATCTCTGATTTTGTGACAAATTTTGGTGCATTTTAAAGAAATTTTTTGGAATTGTTTGTGAGAAGTAACAAGATTCTCGAAAATATGATAGTTCTTTCAGCAATTTGGGATTAAAAATGACTGCAGTCATGTGATCTAAGCATTGGAAAATAATAAGGCCCTGCAAATATTGTGGAGTTAGATTTAATCTGTGTATTTGGAGGGACTGAGAACTGTTTAATACTCATGATAAAGTAAACATTAGAGGATGACTCGGACTAAATAACTCATGTCTGTATAGGGAAACACAAAAGGAAAGGACATTTTAGTTTAGTTCCTTCACTTTACTGATGACTTCAAGTTCTAGAGATGTTATTGGATTTAAGATCACTTCAGTGCAATGCAATAATGGCCAAATGTAAATTTGATATACCGTTAATTGAGTGACAAACCAGTCATACATTTTAAATTTTTTAGCTTTTTTATTTTTAGATTTGCATTGTAAAATTTGGTATCAGTGGTTCTGGTGCATATTAGACTCCCTAAAATCTGTGTGTTGGCACTATAACAATGTATTTACATAAGTATGTGTTTTTTAATGGATCATATCTCAGAATAAACTGCTCAAACGTAGAGCGAATGCTAATTTATAAATGCAATCCGATTAGATAAAATGGATAGATGCAGCAAATATGCACATTTCTATAAGACCAAACTGCAGTCTATCCAGTAGGGCTACCTACTTTGGTCGTTTAGTCGACTAATTGGTCGATGCCGTCGTGGTCGACCAAGATTTTCATTGGTCGACTAGCAACGGTATAAGTTTCAATACTGTAAAAAAAATTTTAATGCAATGCACTTGGTGATAAGGATAAAATTAAATGTATTTAATGCCTCAACATGATTTTATGTCCAGGAATAGCTGTGTGAGTGCATGCTGCAAAATATAAAATAAAAAAAAGTGTTGCGCTTCAGCTGCAATGTGCTGTCCTCAGAGCAGAGCAGATCAGAGCAGAGAGGGAATGAATTAGGACAGGCTTGAAGCACAAGTATCCACTATTGAATCACTCCTTTTTCTGCACAAGAACATGGATTATCCTTATATTTAATACACGGATTATGTAAATAGATCTACTGCTTTCTCTGGCGCGCACTGCACACCTGTGATTGACATGCGTTTGTTTCCCCTGTGTGCTGATGTGATGTTGACGTTAACAGTTGTTTATAAATAAAAGCAGGCTTACCACTAAATTGACTAACATACTGTATGTCATTTGTATGAGGAAAAAATAGATTTTAATTGTGGTTGTTCCAGGTCTGGCGCTGATATAAATGCCTAATGTCTGTCGGACCTGTAGGTTTCACTTTCACTTTGTCGGGTTCTGGTCAAAGACTGAATAAGGTGTTTAAAGGCAAATTAGCACCACAAAAAGCCAAAACAAAATATTTGTCTCTGTTTTTTCTCCTCATCCTCCTCTGCACCTGTTCATTCATTTTCCATTTTTTTTTTTTTGTTTTGGCCGACTAATTGCTACGTGTGCCATAGTCTTGGTCAACCAACCATTTCCTTAGTGGACTACAGCCCTACTGTCCTGTCCCTGTAATAAACAGGCCTTGACACATGCTTTTCTAGAGCTATATTTAACCCCATCACAAAATGAGTTTCCTCTCGCTAACAAAAACATGTTTTTTCCTTCCTTCAATTTTGTCTCAATCAACAAGTGACATAGCAGTGGACCTAAAGGCCAGACAAACTAATGTGAAATCCATTTATTTCAGACATGGAACGGCATCCCACGATTCCTACAATAAAAACACATATAAGACCCTGTTGGAGAGCTACCAGCAGCTGCATCAGGAGATGGCTTCTGTGGCCGCTGAGTGGCTGGAATGTGAGAAGAGGATAGACGATTACGTACATGAACAGGTATGAAGTCTTTTTAGAAGGCAAAGAGTCCTAACTGGGATTTAAGGTGTAAACGTGTGTGTGCTATGTGTGACTTTTGCAGCTGCTTTTTAAAGTGGACACTCAAACGCTCCCCAACCATAGAACAGAGCCACACAAATCCTTGATTAGCAAAAATGTAAGAGTTAAATCTCTTTCTAATTATCCTTAATGGTTTTCATTCCAATTTTAATTTGTGTTTGATATGTTCCCCCGATCTCTGACTTTGAAGAAAAAGCAACAGATACTGAAGGAGGACTGGGAGTTCTTTAAGCAGAGAAGGTTTTTAGAGGAACAGGTAATCTCACATACTTAATATGCTGTATTTGTCATTTGGAATCATCTTTTAAAGTGACATTTTATTTCTATTATAGCCCCCTAACAGTAAGAAATCCCCATCTGGAGATAACTCCTTCACAGACACAATGAGGATGCTCTCATCACGCCTGAATATTCCAGACTGTCCAAACTGCAACTACAGACGGAGGTTAGTACCATCATGTTGATGCAATCCTTCCCTCATAAATATATATATTTTTTATTTATTTTATTATTTAGTCATTTGTATTTAGTTGAGGTTATTTCAGGATGGATTTGCACTCTCTTCCTCTAGGTGCACATGTGATGACTGTAGCCTCTCACATATTCTGACTTGTGGCATCATGGACTCGCCCATAGCTGAGGACCTCCACATAAAGCTTCCCTTGCAAGGAGAAGCCCCCCGGGACTATCTAGCAGAAGTTCACCCCCCAAGCCTCTCCTCAGGCAGCTCAGTATCAGGCTCTAACTCCAGTTCTCCCATCACCATTCAGCAGCATCCAAGGCTCATTCTGCCTGACGGGGATACCAACACTTTGTAAGGAGCCCAGTGAACTTTACTTATGGTTTGGTGTGAACATAGTGAAATATTCAGCCAACTTATTCAACCCTAAAGCAGAGGTTCTCAACCTTCGGGTCAGGTTCCTATTTGGGGTTGCGAGACACTGGGAGAGGGTTGCCAGATGCCTTCAAGGAATTAGGAATATTTTGTTAACAATTTGAGCCCATTTTTGCCTATTTTTACCCTTTTTCTGCAACTACACCAAATTTGCCAAATTTTAACTTCATTTTGTCACTTTCTTTCCATATTTTTGCTCCATTACTCCCATTTCAGCCACTTCTCCATCAAAGTGCAATTCCTTTTTTGTGCATTTTATCCACTTCCAAGACTCTTTTCACCACTTTTCCCACTTAATGTTGCATATGTTGACCCTTTATTGCCACTTTTAACCTCATTTAACCATATTACATGCTTATTTTTGTTAATTTAACTATATTCACGATTTGTCATTATTTGCAAGTTTAAACTAATTGTTCCAATATTGACGCTTTGAACCCTTTTTTTACATTTTTCTTTCTGTTTTTGGCCACTCTAATTTGCAACTTTTAACAAAATTTCCATGGTTTTTAAAATCCCATTTCCACCATTTATGAAAACAAGGATTTACATCTTTATGTTGACTATGCTTTGGCACAAAGAATAATAAACTTCCTAGATAACAGTGGATTATTATTTAGATAAATAAATAAATGTGGTTATCACAGATTCATAGAACAATGGACCATCATTTGCTGACTTTATGGATGGGCCCAAAAATGCTCTTCCCTTTATCCCCCCCCTTATAAATGGCCCTGTGTCCACATGACTGTTCATGAATGTTCATCTCTGTGATCAACCACATTCAGATATTGTGGGTCTCCAGTCTCCGGCACCTTTATTTTGGGTGTCGTGGGCTGAAGAGGTTGAGAACACCTGCCCTATACTGTAGTTATCTAAATTCACATTTTTTATTTTTGTCTGATAAATGTGTTCATTTCTAAACCATTGCAGTATCAGTGATGATGACGAAGTGCCTCCGTTGTCTAGTAAGTTTGGGGATATATACCCTATGAGCGCCTATGAGAATAGCAACGTGGTGAGTGCAGCTGTCAACGGGCTCCACAACAACCTCAATGGAGAAGGAGAAAGTGTGTCACTGCAGGCCGGGGTGAGTCTTCTGCCAAAATGCCCCAAATTAGCACACCATTATTACACAAGAATTCCCTGCAGAGTTTCTGAATGATGTAGTGTTGTGACAGGGGAAATGTTGAGTGTCCTACACCTCTGGTCCCTTACATGAGTGCTCTGCTCTGCCCACTTTTGTTGCACAGTCTCCTCGCGTTACCAGCAGCAGTAGTTCATCAGAGGGTGACGAGGAGGAAGCTAATGGCGACGCGGGCGGGGAACCCCCAGGGCAGCAAAAAGTGCTTTCCTCAGGAAATACTAACAGCCCTCCACCCTCCTACAACCATCAACAGGTATTCTTTTGAAAAAAGGATAAAGAAACAGTCAAAGAGGCATTTAAAAGATGAAAGGTTTCTTTCGAGAGAAAAAACCCCTAACAAAAAACCAAAAAAACGCGTGTTTTTGATAAAAAGCTAACTAAAATAAAATCTATCCTACAAATACATGTTCAAAAAACAAAACTAGTACTCACTTTAGAACAGTAGTTATTTGAATATTAAAAGAAACGTTAGGAGTGTCCCGTATTGCAGCCTTGACTTCTTTTTTTTTTAACTTATTCTGAAGTGTGGAATTTAGAAAAGCTCTGATCAAGTAATATTAATCAAACCAATTAATTATTAACAGATATTTTAACCTCATACATTAGAATACTCTACAATTGAATAAAAATAAATACATAAATTAGAAAACCCTGAAATATTATGTAAATAAATCCAATAAAACAATATGTATATAATATCAGAGTTTGAGATGCAGGCCGATAAAACTCAATATTTTGTTTTGTTTGTTTTTTGTCTTATCAGGCCTATATCATATATCAATATCTGATCGGGACACCCTTAATCTTAAATAAATTTCATCATTAAACATGTAATAGATAATCACACTTTTTTTTATTTTACACAACATACACACGTATGTTAGTTTGATTTGTTATTTTCCTTTGCTCATACTAAGAAAAATGACCTTTCTAATTTTAGTATTTCCCTATTTTTTGGTAGATAGCATGATTTAATGATGGAAACTGCTTTCAGTGTCTGCTTTCAGTTGCAGAAATGTAACTTGTGTTTAATGTTGCTAGGGATCTGCCATGGTTCTATTTATCCCCCTCAACATTAAGAAACTTTCAAGTGTCACAATCATAATTCATCATGTGCAATTAGAAATAAGATAGTTTTATATACTATCCTTAGTAAAGTAACAATGTCTAGTACTTGGCTTTTTGTGTTGCTTAAAGATGGCAACATGTTCAGTAAAGAACCAATTTTAAAACGTGATCAGCAAACTGGCTCATCAGGAAATTAAGAGAGAAAAAATGTTGACATAAAGCATTGTCTTTGTGGAATAACTGAGTTCAATACACAATGGATGGACTTTATTCTTTATGAAGATCCAGTGTACAAAGGACTTTTCTGCCTTTTTCCTTCTTTCTTTAATTTGTTTATTTTAAAGTCGGTTTGATCCTCAACCTAGTCATCTTTCAATGGATTTCACGGACAAGCCAATCATTACCTTGTAGTCGACACAAAACCTAAAAACATGCTTTCCCTATCACTATATTTTCCATTTTGAATAGGGGTGAGTATTGGCCATACGATATGTATCACAGTACTTGGGTCACGATATGATATTATCACGATATATTGCTATATTCTACCCAGTTAATATCAAAATTAAATGTAGAGATGAAAAATGAAGTTGCTGTATATGTTCATCAGAAGATATTGATCATTCAGAGGACAAATTGAGTCAAAACTATTTGCTTCAAAACAACATCGATAATGTTTTTGCACATTGTCACTGAAAAAAAAGAAAATACAGTGTTACACACTGCCATCATAAAATAAAGTTTAACAAGTTTCTTTTCACTGAACCTACTGTGTAGAAGTCTCAAAGTGACCATGACAACATAATGACGGCATTGTAACAACTGTAAGTGAGAACATTAAGGATAAATCACCCTGAGTTACTGATAATGCACAAAAATAAGAAAAAAAATATTTCTCCTATGGTGTCAGTTTAAACACTGATCTGAACAGATTATATGAAAATAAAATGTCTGTACATACATAAATATTGCAGGTATTACACACTGCCATCATAAAATCAAGTGCATCAAGCAACCATTGCAACACATTGAAAGCATTGTAACCATTGAAATATTGCTCAAATATACAAAAATATTGATTAAATATCAAAAAATAAGAATAATGTAAAAAATAAATTTTTTAAATAAAAAAAACATCTATTTAAAATCGGCACCCAAAAAAATTGTGATATACCGTGAAATCGACATTTTTTTCACCCTCCTAATTTTGAGTACCAGTATTTTTACTATTGGGCTGTATATCAAAGGCCTGATGTTACAAATATCTGACTTTTTGCTTTATGAAATCTGAAGTGGATTTAAGCGGATGTTCCCACTCATAGGCAGAACAGATCCCGCATGCCTGTGAATGCCACGTGTGCAACAAGGACCCGAGCGCCTCCAGTCTGCCCTCCAGCAAGCTTCACACCACCCCACCTCCCACCATTGGACACCAGTTCTTCACAGACAGCAAGGCTCCCTCCACACACCCCGCTCTCCATCTGTACCCTCACATCCACGGTCACCTTCCTTTACACAACTTCTCACGGCCCCTGCTGCACCCCACACTCTACCCACCAAGCCCCCCTCTCACTCACAACAAGGTGAGGAGAAGCACTCCGCTGTAACAATACTCTTAGTATGATCTTAGTAAGAAAATGTGATTATTTCCTTGTCAAGTTGAACACTTTTAGCTTCCAGGAATCAGGCTAATCTTAGTGGTGTTTTAGCTTCACTTCTACTTTCAGATGTATGAGCCAGTCCTGTCCTGGTTATCCAATTATCTTGATTTCTTGATTTTATTTTTTTTACTCAAGCCTCTGCCTCCAAATCCAACATCAAACCACTCTCCAGCCAAACAGTCGGGTTTCAACCCATCGTTACCAGAGCATGTTTACCAGAACTGCTTTGGGAATCAAGGCGGATCAGGGGACTGGAACAACTCCCTGCAGTGTCTCTCACTCAAGTTCGAGAATTTGTTGGATGCTGCAATGATGAAGAGCTGGAATCCATCTGTGCTACTGCCTGAATCCTTACCCGGTGAGTCTGCTTGGACAACGTTAATGTTGCAGTTTGTTTATTCCTTCAACAGTTTTTATTCCTAAAATGACCTTTTCAGTTATTCCCACAGGCGACATGCTTGGACCCCCCATTGCAGACGTGCCCCTTCCTCCCACATCATCTCTCTGCTCCCAAGGGGAATACCCCTCCTTACCCACTCCCATCCCCACGTGCCCATCGTCATCAATGTCATCCTCTTTGTCATCGTCATCATCGTCGTCGTGCTGCTCTTCAGAAGCCAAAGAGCAGAAGAAGAATAGCGCCAAGAAGAAGTGTCTCTACAATTTCCAGGATGCCTTCATGGAGACCAACCGTGTGGTGATGGCCACCTCCGCTTCCACCTCCTCCGTGTCCTGCACTGCTACCACTGTCCAGTCAAGTAATAACCCACCCATCCACCTTGCATCTAAAAGACCCAACTCCCTAGGTAATATAAGGAGGGAGTGCTAGTGGTTGGGTTTGTAAAAATGAGGGGGGATTTATGGTTAAAGTATTACCTAATCCCACCTTGATTCCCTCCAAGAGTTTAGTGTTTGATTACACAATTTTATTGCATAAAGCAGCAATTAAGGTTGATCTGATTGAAGGTTTTTGAGTCCTACTGTAACTGTGAGGCTCCAAACAAGTATAACAAAGCATCGTCTGTAGATAAAGAGTACTTTAGTGTCTCATTACATCACCAGATTCATCTGAGTCAGTTTTATTTTGAAGCCCTGTAATGTTTCAGAGCTTTTTTACTTTTGCTTTCAACTTCACCTAACTTGCTTTTTTGTGTAAGTTTTGTACTTCTTTAGACAGGGTTGTTTTTTTGTTTATTTAAAAACAAGCCAGCTTCTAATTTAGTGTTTTGTTTCTTCTAGATGACGTGTTTCACAGTTTAGGTAAAGATGCTCACAGACAACCTCCCCCCAGCATCCCTCGAAACGTTTCTGCAGGACTTTCCTCCCTTCCTCCACTCTCTGGCCCAGTGCTGCCTCCAGCCTCCCCAGCACACCTCTCTACAATGGGCTCCCTGCCCTTCCCACAGATGGCCACTCCGCCCCCAGACTTTGTGGAATCCCATCAGGGTCTGTGCCTCCCACCTGCTGAACCTCCAGCCTCATCTGTGGATGCTCCCGTCAGTGCCCCTCCCAGCATCTGCAGGTAAATGCTTGGAATGAAACAGATTTAAAAGTGGGGCTCAAATATTTGATTCCCAAATCTTTTGTTCTTGCAGCGATCCTGACTGTGAAGGCCATCGGTGTGAAGGGAACGGGGCGTACGAGCATCAACCATACGATGTGGAGGACAGTCAGGATGAGGACAGCTGTTCTGAGCACAGCTCCTCCACCTCCACCTCCACCAATCAGAAAGAAGGAAAGTACTGTGACTGCTGCTACTGTGAATTCTTCGGTCATGGTGGGGTAAGAAACGCACACTATCAGTTTCACCAGAAATCCTCTCTAATTTTTTTTGTAGTTTTGCTGTGCTCGACAAACAATTCTAGTTTTGTGCTTGGGTAACGTTCACAGCTGATAAACTGATTGTTTCTTTTCCGTAGCCTCCGGCTGCTCCCACAAGTAGGAACTATGCAGAGATGCGGGAAAAGCTGCGCTTACGTCTGACGAAACGGAAGGAGGAACAGCCAAAGCGTGAGGAGCAGCCGCCGGTGATGGAGAGAGATACGGGGGTGGAGGACCACAGGCGGGTGGAGGACCTCTTACAATACATCAACAGCGCCAACAGCAAACCCGCTTCCAGTTCAAGGGCAGCAAAACGAGCCCGACATAAACAGAAGAAGGTAACGTATAATATGAGACCTAATGTGGGTCGGAGGTAAAACAACCACACCAACCTAGTGCTGTGTGATATGTAGAAAGTTTTATACCACAACCTAGGTAGATTTATATCCTGATAATGATATATATCCTGATAGAGTATTTATTCCATGAAATTAATGGAAAATTGATTCATTATATTTTTTTTATATTACAATAAACTAAAAATTTAAATGATACTTCTCCTATAGGAGTCTTCTCAATGAAGGAATATTGGTGACTTTTGCTACATATACTGTTGTCGATGATGGTAGAGGTTTGGTTAGGTTATGTTCTTTAAAAGTCCTACTAGCAGGGGATAATTTAACACTTTCATTTGTGAGGCACGTTTGCAGCTATTTTGCTTGGAAGAGTCATATTGGCTGTAGTGACACAGTTTGTAACCAGACTAATCTGACCGACAAAAGAAGCGTTTCATCACCGTATACCATAGTATCCATTTTCTGCATCTTTGTTGCGCTAACTAAACACTTGGTGCTCATGTCTGAGCCTGGCCTGGTAGTTGACAGTTGATGGTGATTTGCACAAGGAGGACTTACTTCAGTCACCTGGACCAGGACCAGCTAGCTGCTCTAACCTTGCTGTAAGCTAGTATCTCTAAGTGATGACTGCAAAGTAGCAGTGTTGAGAGATTATACTTGTTAATGTTATTTTAGCAACATAGTAGGACTAAGACCACACACGTTAAATTTGGGATATAAGCTATAGAGGGTTATATCATACTGTAGATGTTTTTTCATTTCCCACTACGATATATCAGAATCAGAAAAAAACTGTTTATTCCCGAGGGGTAATTAGACAGGTAAAGAATGGTATATTAAAAAAATAAAAACAGCTTTAATGATAATTACATGATAAAACAAGAATGTTGTAAAGGTAAACTGAATAACAAGGTGCAAATGAATGATAAGGTGCCAAATGCTTATGTATACAGTAGGGATGGGCGATATAGACTAAAACAATTATCTCGATAATTTCTGATATTTATCACGATAACAATAAACATCACGATAAATAAAAACTATAAATAAATAAAAGATTCCCAACTTAAGGTGTAAACAGGTTCCTTGCAAACACAAATACATTTGAATACATCATCACTAGACGCATTAGTGCATGTGGATCACTCTATTAGTGTTATTGTATGTAATTCATTTATTTCCTCACTTACAGTGAAAATTTCTAAAACAAAAAGCACATGAAAAGCAAAAATAGTGTTTTTACTGCTGCTGAATCTTGTTTCATTTATTTTATAATGAGTTACCTGAAGTTATGGTTGATTAAATATTTCTCTGATTTCCTATAATTAAACCAGATCAAGCTGATGATTTAATCATTCAGTATATTTAGGTGTAATAATCTCAATAGTTACATTAGTCTAATGCAGGGGTCTGCAACCTGCGGCTCTGGAGCCTCATGTGGCTCTTTCACTCTTTTGCAATGGCTCCCTATAGCTTTGAAAAAATATTAAAATAATGAATTATTTCTTACAGATAGTATTGATGATTAATGACATTAACTTCAAATAAAATTATGGCAAAACAATGTTAACCTGAAAATAAATCACATTGTGCAATAACTCTGCCACCTTCTTACTTCACCTCCTTACTTCAACCAACAAAAACACTATTTTAACTATGAACATGCCGGCTTAAGGTACATGCTTGATAAATTGCAAGAAATGAGCAAATCAAGGTATATTTCCTAGCCCTTCAAATCCAATAATTCATGAAATTATTCGATATTATTTTAACTGTATAAAAATGTATACACCGAGTTGTCTTCATTGAGAAGGTGTTTTGTTCGGCTCCAGAAGGACTTTAATCCAAGTGAGATTAGACAAAATGGCTCCTTTGAGAGTAAAGGTTGCAGACCCCTGGTCTAATGGGACCAGCTTTGTCTGTAAACACGTGAAATATAATGAAAAAATATTGCGTTTAACAAGTTGGGACGGATGAATAGCGACATTATTATTTATGCTAACATTTATTTCACACGTGTGTCATGTTTAGCTTTTATCCTTCCATACAAGTGTTAAATCTGACCATAAACCAGTGGTTCTCAACTGGTCTCACCCTGGGGCCCACATTTTGCCACGGACAATAAATCGCGACCCACTTTTTTTGTTTTTAGAATTCAACCAACAAAATTTAGTTCTTCAAAAATAGCTTATGAAAACACTCACACACATAATATTTTTTCAAACATAAATCTATATATTTTCCTGTGTAACATGCATTTTACAGCATGCCTGTCAAAAGAAATGTTTCTTTTAAATAAAATACAACATGAGACAATAAGCTTTTATTTAATTTTTACCAGCTGTCCGCAACCCAATTTGGGTCCCGACCCACCGGTTGAGAATCAGTGCCATAAACAAATCTGTGGTTCTCAGTGATTTGACAGTAAGACGTGTTCTTTTTACTTGGTCTGTTCCTTATATGGAGTGGTTAGCATTAGCTTTTAGCCCAGTGTGTGTGTCCATGTGTTAGCTTAGCATAGTTAGCTTTAGTTGAGTTTTCAGTTCATTATCGTTGCTACAGGTTCATCTCTGTCCCCGCGTTTGTGGAAACTTTGGGTGGATCCGACGGAGGAACTTGAATCGTTTCCCTTTGTTGGTTGGTTGTCTGGTTTTAACCAAGTAGCGGTCCATGATGTACTGTATTGCAGCTCGGCAGCTTTTGGTAGCCATGACGAGCATCGTCGTCTGTGTGCGTGTGTGTGAGTGCGGGAGGGGCGGTGCACACCGCGGATGAACAGCGCTCTGCTCCAGAGAATAATAAGTTGTTGACAACAAACTTGTGGGTAATTTTGGCCCCTGGAACAAGGTTTTTAGGGGCATTCTTGGCTAAATTGAGGGACAAATGGTCCGTGGCCCTCGCTAATTTCCGACATGGGAATTTATCGTTTCTATTGTGGGATGACATATTCTTACCGGTGAAAATGTTTTTGACGATAAATTGTGAATGACGATATATCGCACATTCTTAGTATACAGTAAGTTAAAAATATTAAAATAATAATGAACACAAATAAAATATAAAGTATATATACATATGTAAACAGATTCATGTATATATATATATATATATATATTTTCATATATATATGTCATTATATTGCACAGCATTAAATCAACCTGCTGTGAAAAGAGTTAGAGTAAACCTTTTGTGACAAATACTTGAAAGGTGAGTAAATGTCTCTGTAATAATGGAGTCCTGGTCGATGTGCCGCAGATGGAGGAGAAGGCACGTCTGGAGGCGGAAGCCCGGGAACGAGAGGAGCAGCAGTTCCTGGAGGAGCAGCAAAGGCGACGACGACGGGAAGAAGAGGAGGCGGCCCTTACTGAGCTGCTTCGGCTGCAGGAGCTGCAGCAACTATGCCTTACCAAAAAGAAAAAGAAAGAGAAAGCGAAGGAGAACACAGCTCCACCTCAAAATAACCCACAACCCCTCAAACAGACAGCTCAGAACGTCCTAGATAATCTGCATAATGGAAAGTCCCACCTGCTTCAAACCCTCATCTGCCTCCCACAACAGAAGGAGCCCAAACTGGATCCTGCACCTCGGCCTAGTTTGCGACACATCCCAAAACACACCACTGAAAAAGCATTTCCCACCGACACCTTCTGCTCCCATGCCACGCTCCACAACTGCACCTCGACACACTCACTGGAAGTCGGGGGCAAAGTTAAACCCAAGCAGTCCAATAAGGCGGCTTTGTGTGAAGCTGCTAAGAGGAAAGCCCCCGAGTTACCCATGAGCTCTGACCTTACCGCTAAGCTAACAAACGGCACCACTGCTGTCACTGCAGTGGACACCAAAGCAACACAAAGCAGGTGTGCAGAGGCTTTAGCATCACTTCCTGCTACTGAGCTCCAGAAGGACGAATGCAACAACCACCACCGCAGTGCCAGTGGGAAAAGACAGCAGCAGCAACAGCCTCCGCCCCAACTCAAGGAGGACAGGCCGAGTCATGTGGGCTCAAACCCTTCCCCGTCTCCTCCTCCTCCTCCTCCTGTCTCCCAGTCTGAGCAAAACCAGCAGAACGGCAAACCTCCCAGTGAGTCTCCACAGCCTAAAGGCAAGCCTAAGAAGAGTAAGAAGAAGAAGGGCGACAAGCAGAACAACTCCATAGGTTGGTAACAGTGGAACACAATCTGTGAAAGCTCAGTTTATAGTTAATTCAAGATAGACACACATCCTAGCACAATATTCCAGCTCATTTATCTCCACGTTGGAGATGAGTGCATTTCTGATGAGTGTCAAACTTTGATCTCTGCCAGTTACACAGAAATATTGGAATTTTATAATTTCATTTTAAATGTCAGCATTAACTACGTCTTTGTATGATTTCTGTTTTTCACTCTCACTGAGCAAATTACAGCAACTATATTAATATAATTTAATAATTAATAAGTTAAGGCCAAAAAGAGTTTTGAGGCTCAAATGCATATTATTTTCTTAAAAAGAACAAAATGTGTACTTCAGACTAAATTTGACGTGCAATTTAAAATCAGTGCACTGACTCCAGATTAAATTAGCTGAACTCCAGTCAATCCTTTGTTCTTTTAGATTAATACATGTGTATGCAGAAGTCTTGGAGTTTTACACAGGGCTAACTTAGAGGATCAGGAAGCAGGCTGGTCACTGGAGGGCTGTCGGTTCAAGTCCACTCTTGCCCATCAATGTGGGACTTTGAGCAAGTCCCTTAAACATAACTGCTTCCAAGACTCTCTTGAAAAAGAGATTCTTAATGTGAATTCAATGGTTTTATTGTCATTCTACATATAGTATAACGAGATTGGAGAGCTCCTCCTATTTACAGTGCAAACATGTTCAAAGAATACAAATATTACTGTTACTAAAAAAAGTTGCTCATTAGCAATAAAGCAATAAAAAAAAGATAAATATATATAAATATGAGGAATGAGACTTTCCTGCTAAAATTAAGATTATAATAAGATGTTACATGTTTACAAAATAGTGAATGAGACTGAAAATACGTTTCTAAATAAGGTTTCTAATCAATATTGTTTTAAGGCTTTCACTGTTTTGCTGTGATTGAGCCATGGCTGGTTGAACTGTATTTAACTGTGTGTTCTTGTTTACATTGTATTTCCTTTTAGATGATGTATTCTTGCCCAAAGACATTGACTTAGATAGCACTGAGATGGACGAGACCGAAAGGGAGGTTGAATATTTTAAGAGGTACGTGTCTTATTTATTTATTTATTTATTTATTTGATAGGGACATTGCACATTAATGAACATTAGTGTAAAACAAATGTAAATATGCCGGATTATAGCTACAAAGCTAGTTTTCATCCGTAGTCCCTAGGCAGGCAAATACATAAGAAATGACAACATACTATAGAATACAATACAATACAATACAACGTAACACAATACAATACAGGCAGCACAGGGAAATGTTCAGAGTCTAGTGGTCACATGACTGGTTTCTTTTCAGCCGTAGTTTGATTTGTGTTTTAAAGCTGACCAGTGTAGGACTCTCCCGTATGTGCAGAGGGAGACTGTTCCAGATGTTAGTGGCCCTCACAGAGAGAGAGTTCTGTCCATGGGTAGTTCTTCTGAAGGGGACCTCACAGTCTCCTCTGGAGGAGGCCCTAGTTCTCAGACCACTTGAAGTCTTAGGTTTGAAAAAGGCAGACACAGGAGGTGGGGCTAGTCCATGTAGCGCTTTGTAAATGAAGCATACATACTTAAAGTTGATAAATCGTTCAAAATTTAGAAGATTGTACTTGTTTAAAATATTGCATACATGAAATGAATTAGGTTTTTGATCAAAAACTTTTAAGAGATTTTTTATACAAAGATTCAATTATTTTCAAGTTGGTATCAGTGGTGAGAGACCAACTTGTGATGCAATATTCAATATGGGATCAAATCATTGAATGGAGAAACATTCTAGCTGCACTAAGTGTTAAAAAGGGTCTGATTTGATTTTAAGGTGAAATTTAACAGTATTGGCAAGTTTTTTAATATGATTTTTGAAAGATAGAGTGGAGTCAAGTGTCAGACCAAGATACTTGAATTCTGTGACGAGTTGTAGTTCTTCTCCTCTCAAGAACACTCCGGAATTTTTCATCACTTTTGATTGCTTGGAGAACATCATACAGACCGTTTTTTTAGAATTTAGAAGCAAGCATGTCTTACAGCATGATTGTCTTAAGAAATGGGCAGGCACTGTTGGGGCTGGACGATATATCAAATTTTCTATTTTGGCGATATAGAAAATTACAATATTGCCTATATCAATATATATATTAGAGCTTATTTTGTATCAAAATACGTGTTTTAGGAGTCGCTGCTTTTGCTACTTCTTAGAACAGCATGAAAAGCACAATTAGATGGATTTCTCAGTGCGTCATAACCAGGGTTGAGGTCAATTGTAATTGATAATTATTTACAATTGTGGCGTAATTACAGTCGTAATTGAAAAAAAATCTGTTGCTGCTGTAATAATAATTTGATTGAAATTTAGTTCAGCGAATTGACTTCCACAAAAACTGTCAATTACAATTTAATTACGCGCAAACCTGCGTAACCATGTCACAGTTTTATGGTTTACACATAGGCGTTAGCTAACAATCAATAAACTGTTTAATATTAACTTTTCCTCCTACATGTCAATTCTCCTGAGTATCAATTTATCATTTAATTAAAAAAAAATCAATAAATAAATCTAGGGGTATACTGACAAAAAAAAGGCTCTGACGCCCACACCAAAAATATTGATACCAATATTTTCATTGATTAGGAAGCCTAACAAGGTAACCAAGAGATGAAAAACTAATGAAGTAATAGATAATATTTTTTGTGTATTTTACAGCTGATTTAAGACATGGGTCAAAACTCTGACCCGTTATCATTAGAGATGCTAACAGAAAGCTACGGTTATTTATTTCAAGTTAGGTAATTGCGATTAATTAAATTCCAACTTCAGTAATTGAGAACGTAACTGTAATTGACCTTCAGAAGGAAAATAATCATTGTAATTTTAATTGTAATAGGAAAAAATGCTGGTTCCCGTAGTCATAATTGAGTTATAATTGAACTTGGATAATTGAAGATGTAATTGCAACTGAAAAATGTAATTGACCCCAACCCTAGTCCTAACCTAGGTCTACCACTAAGCAAACCACACTACAGAACTCACTCACACATGCTGTCCCTTCTGGGAGGAAAAGTGGCTCATATTGTGCAGCTGTATAATAAAGGCAGCGGCTATCCCGTACTGTTGCCATATCAATATACCAACATTCTATCCGTACGCAGCGCCCCTCATTGGCCAGTTTAGGTCACGTGACTAAGACTAAACCTAACCCTGACCCTAAAAATTGTTGCGATATTGGGTTATAATCTAAACCCAACCCTAAGACGCTACATACTTGTACTTTGGTAAACGTACCAATAGCACCGGGGGTTGTCCGTATGGCAACTGTACAAATAGACACTTTTTTTAATAAACGTACCTGTGTAGCATTTTGTATAAGCAAATTTAACCCAGAATTGTCTTTCTTGTCCGACTTTATTAGAGTTAAAATATTGGAGATTTATATCTTATAACGCCATTTTGAAAAAACCCATTGAGATATGAGTTTTGGTTGATATCGGCCAGCCCTAGGTGCCGTATGTTGAGCCCAAGGACAAAGACCGTCATCAGCTCGTGAGAAACAGGAAGCTGATGGAGTTTGTTTTTTCCTCTTCCTCTTTAGGTTCTGCTTGGATTCTGCCCGTCAGACCCGTCAACGGCTTTCAATCAACTGGTCGAACTTTAGTTTGAAGAAAGCTACGTATGCTGCACATTAAGGGGCTGTTGCTGAGTGACTGTGATGAAATTAGTACCTTAAAGAGATATTGAAAAACTTCACCTCAGCCCCCATCCTTTGACCTCCAAGCAACCGTTCTCCTCCCAGAATCCTCTCCTGCTGTGCTCACGCCCACACACCCATGCTGCCTTGTTTGTTCTCGTCGCTTTGATTCCACCACAGGTTCATCTGCACTGATCCAGATTGCAAAACGAAAGACAAACATGAAGCCACACATTAAAAAAAACAAACAAAAAAAATAACTAAATGCTACTTGATGTCTGATGATTTTTTCCCTTGCGTGCTTGTGTGCTTGTAGTCTGAGTCGGGCATTTTTCTTGACTGAAGAAGCCATAGTTTGAAATTATTTTCTTATCTTGGCCTACCTGCAATCCAAAGGATGCAAATTATGTCTGGATGGTTACCTTTGAAGAAAAGAGAGAAACTAATGGAAACTATTTAAAAAAGAAAGATAAATGTAATTAATTAAAGCTGTATTTCAGATGTTGTGGCTTTACTATCCCATGGTTTTCTTCTCCCAGCACAGCATATCATCAAGATGATGGACAAGAGACAGAGCTCATTTAGCTGCTTTATACCACCACCACCACCACCACCTTCCCCTTTCTCCACCACCTTCATTCACAGAGGAGGATGCTGTAATACTTGACAAATGTTAATTATTTTATTTTCCTTTCTTCCATTGGTTTTTAAGGCTGTTTAACAAACAATTGTGGAGTAAACATGTTTTCGTTACAGATTTAGTTTTCTTTATCATTTGCCTGTAGCCACTATTCTTTCAGAAGAAAAAAGAAAAAAAATACTCACCCTACCGATCTGTTATAGAGTGTATATTGTATTAACACTGAAGCCAAACTGGCTACTTTTAACATATTGTTAAGTAATATTAAATCTTGTCTTTCTTTTTTGAAAGATGGAATACAGTAGAAGAGCATGATTATGTGTCTTGTGTTGCACTTTATTTCTTAGAAAAGACAAACACAGCATTTGTAAAGGAAGTGTGGACTTGGTTTTAGCGTTCCTTCATTCAAATGCATCACTGCAGAATAGCAATAAATCCCTACAACGCATTTAAAATAAATATTCTGACTGTGAATAGGGTAAGGAAATAATAAAGCCATCTGTAGAAGTCAAACTGTAGATTATCTTGGCTGAACAGGGAAACTCACCCAGCAGGTTATTTTAGGTTCGTCATGTATTCCTTTTTTTGTTATGTCAAATTATGTTTACTTACCAGGGCAACCCATTTCTAGGAAGTGTACCACACTTTTCCTTTTGTTTCGCGTGCATAGAAAAGGCTGTACTGGAGGTTTATAAGAAAATGATAATGCAGCAAAAAAATCTACATTTAGATAAATGGACATTTGTGTGAGTCAGAATTTTTGTCTTTATAAATGTCTATACATCAAACAGGTTTATTAAATAGGTAGAAAGCAAAAACTTTATAGCGGTTCTCAATCTTCAGGTTGGGAGACACTGATGGGAGGGGGTCGCCAGATGCCTTCAAGAAACTAAGAACATTTTATTTATTTATTTTTTTTTACAATATTAGTAAATTTTTTGCTCATTTTTACCCTTTTTCTGCAACTTCACCAAACTTACCATGTTTGAACCTATTTTCATCACTTTTTCTTTGTCATATTTTTGCTGCCACTCCATCAAATTTCAATGCCTTTTCTGCTCATTTTTTCCACTGTCAAGACATTTTCGCCACTTATAAACCCTTTCCACAACTTTTCCCACCTAATGTTACAAAAGTTGACCCGTTATTGTCATTTTTCACCACATTCCATGCTTATTTTTGCCTTTTTAACCACATTCATGCATTGTAATGTCCATATTTGAGAACTTAAACTATTTCTCTTTTCCCAATTTCAACCTTTAATTCATTTTTTTTTTTTTTTTTTTTTTTTGGTTAAAATCCAATTTCACCACCTTTTCCACCATTATTGTCTCTCTTAACCATATTTCAGGCTTATTTTTGTGCCAATTCAACCACATTCACGATTTGCCATGCCCATTATTTGCCAGTTTAAGCTCATTGTTTCAATATTGACACTTTGAACCCTTTTGATCACTTTTTTGTTTTTCTCTTTCTGTCCACTCTATTTTGCAACTTGCAACCAATCTCTGTGGTTTTTAAAATCCCATTTCGCCACCTTTTCCACCATTTTGGTCACTTTGAACCCATTTTATTTCTGAGTAAAACAAGGATTTACATCTTTAAGATGACTATATACTATGGCCCTGGATAACAGTGGATGTTTTTCCAGATAAATAAATGTGGTTATCACAGATTCATAGAACAATGGACCATCATTTTACTGACTTACTGGATGAACCCCAAAAATATCTCCCCTTTATTCCCCCTTATAGATGGCCCTGTTTCACCATGACTGTTCTTCATTGTTCACATCTGTGTTCAACCACCACCAGCTACAGTGGGGGTCCCTGGCCTCTGCCACCTTTGTTTTTGGGGTCACGGGCTGAAAAGGTTGAGAACCACTGGCCTAACCTATTTTTCATGTGTGAAAACACAATCAACATAAAGTTTAAAAAAAACAACCATGAAATCACTAATGTACACAATTGAACTTATACAGTCACCATGACAGCATACTGATAGTGATAGATCATCATTCATGACAGGGAGGCAGAAGCCACAGATAGGCAAAAGATGGCATCATTATTATCAATAACCATAACATATTTAGAGATCTACGGGTGTAGGACAAAATATTTCAGCTATTTGCAACGTTCATCAGGACAAACTTGAAGATAAATGAAGAGTTCATGCTGAACGAAAATAAACTAGAGTGAAAAGGGTTTTATGGCTCGATGCCGTTAGTCATTAGAATTAAGGATGATTGTCATTGGGACATTGCAAACATTCATTTGAGTGTGTTTGCCAATACTGATCCTTCTAAGAGTGACTTGAACAGCTTGTTCTCTAAACTTGCACAACTTGTGTCATCAAGTTTCAAAATCCTCTCTGGTCTATAGCTGCATATATTTCATCATCCTCAGTGAGTACCACCAGAAAAGCTGTTAAATGGTTTGGTTGAGTTGGGTGGGTGGGTAGTCCTACTGTTGGTGGGTGAGTCTACTCAGATACTGGCATATCCCCACCCAAAAAAAAGAAGGTGCTCTGAAATAACTCATTGTTCTTTATGAGGGGGTTTCAAAACAAAGTTCAAAATGGAAACAGGATAAATTAAGGGTTTACACATCTGAAGGTGGGATTGCCAAACGTTGCATGAATTAGAACAGAGATGAACAACTTTTATCACCACAAAGAGTGATTCTCTGATCCGAGGGCCACATTGTCAATATTTATGTCAGAGTTTAGAAAGGGTTGTGTTTTTATTTTTAGGTCATTTTGTGTGTTTGAAATAATATTGTGTATTTTTTTCTCGCATTTTATGTGTTTTTGGTTTATGTAGTTAGTGTGTTTTTGGAGTCTTTGTGTATTTTTATTTTTCTTTGTCTTTTTTTTGTGTGTAATTTTATGTATTTTTCTTTCATTTTATGTGTTTTTGATTTTGTTTTTATAGATTCATTGTTTTTTGAGTCCTGTTGTGTGTTTTTGTTTTTTGTGTTTTTTAGTATTTTTCTCTCATTTCATGTGTTTTTGGGTTTGTGAAGTTTGTTTTTTTGGAGTCATTTTATGTGTTTTAGTTTTTTGTGTACTTTTGTTGTCATTTTGTGTATTTTTATCTCATTTTATGTGTTTTTGGTTTTGTTTTGCATAGTTTGGTTGTTTTTTGTTGTGTGTTTTGGGAGTCCTTTTGTGTATTTTTGTTGTTTTGTGTATTTTTGTTGTGATTTTGTGTATTTTTTTCTCATTTTATAGGATTTTTTTGTCTTGGTTTGTGTGTTTTTGGAGTCCTTTTGTGTGTTTTTGTGCCTTTTTCTCTAATTTTACATGTTTTTGGTTTCGTTTTTGAGTAGTTTGGTTGTTTTTTGTTGTGTGTTTTGGGAGTCCTTTTTGTGTATTTTTTTTGTGATTTTGTGTATTTTTTTTTCTCATTTTATATGATTTTTTTTTTGTCTTGGTTTGTGTGTTTTTGGAGTCCTTTTGTGTGTTTTTATGCCTTTTTCTCTAATTTTACATGTTTTTGGTTTCGTTTTTGAGTAGTTTGGTTGTTTTTTGTTGTGTGTTTTGGGAGTCCTTTTTGTGTATTTTTGTTGTGATTTTGTGTATTTTTTTTCTCATTTTATAGGATTTTTTTGTCTTGGTTTGTGTGTTTTTGGAGTCCTTTTGTGTGTTTTTGTGCCTTTTTCTCTAATTTGACATGTTTTTGGTTTCGTTTTTGAGTAGTTTGGTTGTTTTTTGTTGTGTGTTTTGGGAGTCCTTTTGTGTATTTTTGTTGTGATTTTGTGTATTTTTGTTGTGATTTTGTGTATTTTTTTCTCATTTTATAGGATTTTTTTGTCTTGGTTTGTGTGTTTTTGGAGTCCTTTTGTGTGTTTTTGTGCATTTTTCTCTAATTTTACGTCTTTTTGGTTTCGTTTTTGAGTAGTTTGGTTGTTTTTTGTGTGGTTTTTTTTTTTTTTTGAAGTCTTTGTCATTTTGTATATTTTACTGTAAATTCTGGTGTGTTTGAGGTCATTTTGTGCATTTACTTTTGGGGTCGCCAGTTGCCCGTGCGTGTCTGCATTAGAAGCTCTAATAGCATTAGGTGCTGTTTGAACTGATGAGAACCTTTAACATGATGTTCTTTGTGGCTGGATTCAGTGTTTCCTGGTAACTCAGATACTCATTGGCTGGTTCCATGCTTGGAAATCCACAGACGGACAATAAATGTGTTGAGGGAGTTTTATCACAGTGGGTCATCGTGAGGTTCAGTTACAGTTGTAAAGTCAAACAGCCAAAAGAAAGCATCAGTCTGCAGGCATTTACACACATCACTGTTTCAAACACACTCGTGAATAGAGACAGTTATGAAATCCAGGATATTCCCTTCAGCCTGAACAGAGTGATATCATTCTTTAAGAAGGAGGCCGCGTACTGAATGGATTTATATAAACGTGAACTATTTCCAACCAGTTTGTCTTTAATTGTGGAAAAGTTTAGTTCTGGGGCCTATTCACACATGTAGGCTTCTTTAGAAAATGATTAAAAACTCAGTGTAAGAGGAACGTAGTGTGTGCTCACAGCTTTTTATAGCCAGAATAGTTATTGAAGGGGAAGTGAGTTTCAGCAGCACACACCACAATACTTCCTTTGGATTCTTCCAAAAAGTTGCAATTTGTCTAAACTTAGAAGAATTACCACAAGTGTGTGTGTGTGTGTGTGTGTGTTTGAAACTCTCAGTTTTTAATCATGTTAATACAAAAAAGGGATATAAAAAAAAAAAAAAAAAACTGGGGGTTTCAAGAGATGAGTGAGTCAGAAAATACTTGTGTTATGAATGACTGTCTGGTTCCAGGGTGTGCTTGATCTAAATTAACTATGAGGTAAGATCAGATTTTTCACATTTAGGTAAATGCAAATACAAACAAGATAAAACAAGCGCGCGTGTTTTTTCTCCCATTAAAACATGTTTCCAGAGCTCGTTTCATTTTTTTTTTTTTTTTTTTTTTTTGCTAATTTTCTGTATGAAAGAAAAGAAAAACAAAATAATGCATTTCTAACTATCCCACAATTACAGAGCGGGTGTCAACAGTTTTATCAGAAGCGTGTAATCAGAAAGCTGTTCTCCTCTTGAAGCCTGAAGCGTTTCAGAATCACATACATTTCCAAGGAGGGAATTCCCTCTTCCCGACTGGCAACAATGCAAAGTGTTTGATGGGCAAAACTCCTATGAACAACAATAACACAAAGCAGCCAACATTAATTCCAACCTAGAAACAGTGAATTAAAATAATCCGCTTTAATCTCCAGTTATCCTTTTTCATTTCACATAAAATCGTATGCTTTTATTTGGGAATTCCCTTGCAATAATCGGAATTTCCCGTTCTTTTGGGATCCACAGAAGATTAAATGTTGTATATATCCATTCTGTATTTGCCTAGAGTTAAAAGTGTGCCTGGTGTTCTTTCCCAGTCTGTTAAAGTAAACAGCAGGTGTGTTTCTACATCCTGCTGCTTTGAAAACTGTTTCCAACAGAACTGATCAAACAAAGTCACAGTTTCTTGAAAAATCTTTGATTCATAGAAAAACTTCCCAGACGTATAAGTGGGGACACGTGACCTGTTTTGTTCCACTGAGGTTTGTGGGTAGCATGTATTTTACCTCGCTAGTATATAGCCTTTATAGTGTATACGTTTAGTCATAAATGCCTTATATACGTAGGTGTGTTACACACTGTTCATAAATGTGGGTCTTTCGAGAGCAGAATGAGGTCGCGTTTAAAAAACCAGAGGACTCCAAAATGAAAAGGTTTATAACACTAAATCTTTTCTAAATGTAAATCCTAACAACAAAATTCACAGTTGTAACAGAAACCCAGTTAAATGTACTTGATATTGAGTGACACATGGATTTATCATGCTAGCTCTGTGGCAGCTAGCATGAAAAAACTGTGTCACTCGATAACACCAAGCTAGCATGACTTTGCTAATTCCATTGAAAAACAAAGTATTAAAAAAACCCACCTGAAAACTTAGCACACATTCAGTTAATGAGCATTTTTTCTCTTCTTTCTAACTGACATCCTTATATGAACTTGATTTTTATACCCATAATTCAACAAATGCAGTATTTTCAGTCCTGTTCAGAACAGGTTAGCCTAGGGTTTGTGTGCTAGCTAGGGCTAGGGCTGTGTGCTATAGCTAGGGCTAGGGCTGTGTGCCAGCTGGGGCTAGGGCTGTGTGCTAGCTAGGGGTAGGGCAAGGGTTGTGTGCCAGCTGGGGCTAGGGCTGTGTGCTAGCTAGGGCTGTGTGCTAGCTGGGGCTAGGGCTGTGTGCTAGCTAGGGGTAGGGCAAGGGTTGTGTGCCAGCTGGGGCTAGGGCTGTGTGCTAGCTAGGGCTAGGGCTAGCTGGGGCTAGGGCTGTGTGATAGCTAGAGCGAGGTTTAGGGCTGTGTGCTAGCTAGGGTTAGGGTTAGGGCCAGGGCTGTGTGCTAGCTAGGGCTAGGGTTATGGCCAGGGCTGTGTGCTAGCTAGGGCTAGGGTTATGGCCAGGGCTGTGTGCTAGCTAGGGCTAGGGCTGTGTAATAGCTAGAGCGAGGGTTAGGGCTGTGTGCTAGTTAGGGCTAGGGTTAGGGCTAGGGCCAGGGCTGTGTGGTAGCTAGGACTAGGGTTAGGGCTAGGGCCAGGGCTGTGTGCTAGCTAGGGCTAGGGTTAGGGCTAGGGCCAGGGCTAGGGCTGTGTGGTAGCTAGGACTAGGGTTAGGGCTAGGGCCAGGGCTGTGTGCTAGCTAGGGCTAGGGTTAGGGCCAGGGCCAGGGCTGTGTGATAGCTAGAGCGAGGGTTAGGGCTGTGTGCTAGTTAGGGCTAGCTGGGGCTAGGGCTGTGTACTAGCTAGGGCTAAGGCTGTGTGATAGCTAGAGTGAGGGTTAGGGCTGTGTGCTGGCTAGGGCTCGGGCTAGGGCTAGGGATAGGGCTAGGGCTAGGGCCAGGGCTGTGTGTTAGCTAGGGCTATGGCTGTGTGCTAGCTGGGGCTAGGGCTGTGTGCTAGCTAGGGCTATGGCTGTGTGCTAGCTGGGGCTAGGGCTGTGTGCTAGCTAGGGCTAGGGCGAGGGCCGGGGCTAGGCTTGGCACACCTTTGTGTGGTGGATTCATGATTTCTTTTAAAAATGCACCATTCTGAGTGTTGAAATAAAAATGTGAAAGTAAAAACATTATTATTTATTTTTTGTCATTGTAAGCACTGGATAATGTTAGCTACATGAATTCATAGCATATTGTTAACAATATACATTTCTTAGCCAACACAAATTCCTACGTTTTTAGATATGGGTATACATATATATATTTATTAAAATCAGCTTAATAAATTCATGCTTTTTACTTACTAGGGCTAGGGCCAGGGCTGTGTGGTAGCTAGGACTAGGGTTAGGGCTAGGGCCAGGGCTGTGTGCTAGCTAGGGCTAGGGTTAGGGCTAGGGCCAGGGCTAGGGCCAGGGCTAGGGCTGTGTGGTAGCTAGGACTAGGGTTAGGGCTAGGGCCAGGGCTGTGTGCTAGCTAGGGCTAGGGTTAGGGCCAGGGCCAGGGCTGTGTGATAGCTAGAGCGAGGGTTAGGGCTGTGTGCTAGTTAGGGCTAGCTGGGGCTAGGGCTGTGTACTAGCTAGGGCTAAGGCTGTGTGATAGCTAGAGTGAGGGTTAGGGCTGTGTGCTAGCTGGGGCTAGGGCTAGGGCTGTGTTTTAGCTAGGGCTAGGGCTAGGGCCAGGGCTGTGTGTTAGCTAGGGCCAGGGCTGTGTGCTGGCTAGGGCTCGGGCTAGGGCTAGGGATAGGGCTAGGGCTAGGGCCAGGGCTGTGTGTTAGCTAGGGCTATGGCTGTGTGCTAGCTGGGGCTAGGGCTGTGTGCTAGCTAGGGCTATGGCTGTGTGCTAGCTGGGGCTAGGGCTGTGTGCTAGCTAGGGCTAGGGCGAGGGCCGGGGCTAGGCTTGGCACACCTTTGTGTGGTGGATTCATGATTTCTTTTAAAAATGCACCATTCTGAGTGTTGAAATAAAAATGTGAAAGTAAAAACATTATTATTTATTTTTTGTCATTGTAAGCACTGGATAATGTTAGCTACATGAATTCATAGCATATTGTTAACAATATACATTTCTTAGCCAACACAAATTCCTACGTTTTTAGATATGGGTATACATATATATATTTATTAAAATCAGCTTAATAAATTCATGCTTTTTACTTGCACAAAAACACAATTGTGGTGTGTCAGCCAAGCAGGGGATGTCCAACTTCCTGTGCTTACTACATTGAATTTGACAACTGATTCACTAAATCCCATTGTTGGCACATTTGTGTCATTGTGATACTTCGGTTGTATGTTTTGTTTGCTAATCGATCTGCAGGCGGTTGTTCAGGGTTTGTGGGTAACTTGATCCGTCGATAGTGTTGGTCTCTCAAGACCCCAGCAGTGTTTGGTTCAGCTTTACAACAACAGCTGGGAATCTGACACAGTGCAGCATGCCTGCTCAGGCAATGCTCAGAAGGGGTTTTCCACCAGACACACACACACGCACACACACACGTACACACATCACAAACAGGACAAACGAAAGAGACTGCAGAATGAGCAGTGCCAAGATATCAAGATAGTTTGGGGTTTGTCTTGTATCAATCTTTCAGGCAATATGTTGAACACAATAGTATATATATATATACAGTGCCTTGCGAAAGTATTCGGCCCCCTTGAACTTTTCGACCTTTTGCCACATTTCAGGCTTCAAACATAAAGATAAAACTGTAATTTTTTGTGAAGAATCAACAACAAGTGGGACACAATCATGAAGTGAAACGAAATTTATTGGATGTTTCAAACATTTAACAAATAAAAAACTGAAAAATTGGGCGTGCAAAATTATTCAGCCCCCTTAAGTTAATACTTTGTAGCGCCACCTTTTGCTGCGATAACTGCTGTAAGTCACTTGGGGTTTGTTTCTATCAGTTTTGCTCATTGAGAGACTTGCAAAACAGCTCGAGCTCAGTGACGTTGGATGGACAGCGTTTGTGAACAGCAGTTTTCAGTTGGTTCCACAGATTCTCAAATGGATTCAGGTCTGGACTTTGACTTGGCCATTCTAACACCTGGATATGTTTATTTGTGAACCACTCCATTGTAGATTTTACTTTATGTTTTGGATCATTGCCTTGTTGGAAGACAAATCTCCGTCCCAGTCTCAGGTCTTTTGCAGACTCCATCAGGTGTTCTTCCAGAATGGTCCTGTATTTGGCTCCATCCATCTTCCCATCAATTTTAACCATCTTCCCTGTCCCTGCTGAAGAAAAGCAGGCCCAAACCATGATGCTGCCACCACCATGTTTGACAGTGGGGATGGTGTGTTCAGGGTGATGAGCTGTGTTGCGTTTACGCCAAACATAACGTTTTGCATTGTTGCCAAAAAGTTCGATTTTGGTTTCGTCCGACCAGAGCACCTTCTTCCACATGTTTGGTGTGTCTCCCAGGTGGCTTGTGGCAAACTTTAAACGACACTTTTTATGGTTATCTTTAAGAAATGGCTTTCTTCTTGCCACTCTTCCATAAAAGCCAGAGTTGTGCAGTATACGACTGATTGTTGTCCTGTGGATAGAGTCTCCCACCTCAGCTGTACATTTCTGCAGTTCATCCAGAGTGATCATGGGCCTCTTGGCAGCATCTCTGATCAGTTTTCTCCTTGTATGAGCTGAAAGTTTAGAGGGACGGCCGGGTCTTTGTAGATTTGCGGTGGTCTGATACTCCTTCCATTTCAATATTATTGCTTGCACAGTGCTCCTTGGGATGTTTAAAGCTTGGGAAATCTTTTTGGCCGAATACTTTCGCAAGGCACTGTATGTACTGTATATATATATATATATAATTTTTAAAGATAAAAATCAAGGGGAAACAGTTCATCTTAACTTAAAATAATAATTGGCCACAAAAACAGAGAAAAAAAACACAACCAGAGATGTACAGCAGACATAAGCAACTGGCAGCCCGGGGGCCACATGTGTCCCTTGGTTTAATTTTGTGCGGCACCCTAAACAAATCCCCCCCAAAAAAATTTCAAGACGTTGGAATGACTATTAAGCTTGACATGATGCACAAAATAACTCCCAAAACACACAAATCGAGAGCAAAATGCACAAAAACACACAAAATTTTGAAAATACACAACACGACCCATAAAACACAAAATGACAACAAAGACAGACGCAACAACCACGTAAACAAACAAAATGACTACGAAAACACAAAAAACTACACATTACAGAATAGCTCCAAAGACAAACTGGCCACAAAATTACATACAGAAAACCACAAAAATACAGAAAGTGACCCTAAAAATGCACAAATCGACAAAATAAATGCAGAAAATGAAAGAAAAACACACAAAATTACAACAAAAACACAAAAAATAACAAAAACACAAGTTCAAAACCACAAAATTACTAAAAACTATCAAAACCACAGCCTAAGACAAAACCAGTCATTATTCTAATGCTGACATAAATAAAATAAATGATAATGTGGCCCTTAGATCAGATACAATCACATTTTTGTGGCCTGTGATAGTGTTGCCCACCTCTGATGTACAGTATGTAACACCTTCTTGGGAGAATCATTTTTACAAGACATTTTTTCAATGATGAAGTTTATTGTTTTGAAATCATATTTATATTGTGACTATGGTAGAAGGAGGACCAAAACTTAATAAAAATTGCACAAGAATAATTGCCTAGAAAAAAAAACCCAAAACAATAGCATCACATCATTGATACACTATCCAATCCTAAACAAGAGGCTAATGTGTCAGGTTTTTTTTTTTTTTTTAAACAATTCAATAATTCGTTTTCAGGTAAATACAAATAAAGTGCGAAATTTTACATTTGGATACAATGAGGTAGAGCTTGGGTTAAGAAAAAAAAAGTCATTAAAGTGAAAAATAATTGTAAATATTAGGAAATAAAAGTAACTTTCATCAATAGTAATGCCAAGTTGTGTCATTTGCATGCATCTCTGGCTTTACAACTTCAAAACGTGCGTTATAGGTTTAATGGAATCTTTATGGTGAATTTCTTTTTTCATCGTGGGAATAAATCCACACAACATAGGGAGAACATGCAAACTCAGCACGGCATTTATGACAATAGAAGCTTTAACCAACAACCGTTATTGATCTATCACTGCCATTAATAACTGAATATAATTCAGATGCGTGTTTTTTTAGTTACGCTATGTTAAAAGTGTAATAATCGATAGTCATGACGTAGCAGGTCTTGGAATATGTTGGATATGTCAGACGATTTTATAAAAATACCGGTTTATTGTTATAATTTGCATATATATATATATATATAATTTTTTTTAATATATTGCTTTAAAATCCTCTGTCACACTTTACTTGAAGTTTTATACATAAAGCTGACATTATGACATGACACGTGTCATTAGCGTGAATAAGGTGTCTTGAAGGCTGTTATTAAGTGTCATTTGTTACCCCAACCAGGGTTGGGGTCATTCATCATTCGTAGTTGTAATTGCCATTAAATCCTATAAAACATGCCAATCAAAATTTTACGCTAAACAAGTGTTCTACACATGTCGTTAACAATTATTAAATAAAATATGTTTTATATCGAGCTTTCCTTCATTTGACCATTTATAAATGATTTTAAATCTAGGGGTATACTGCTCAAAAAAGGCTCAGACACCCACACCAAAAATATTAAAACCTATATTTTCATTGATTAGGAAGCTTAACAAGGTAACCAATAGAAAGGAAAGAAATTACATGATAGACATTTGTTTTTAGTTTATTTTACAGCTGATTTAGGATCTGTTATCATAAGAGATGCTTCACTTTTATTCGGTTATTTATTTCTTAATCAGTAATTGTAATTAATTGTAATTGAACTTTAGTAATTAACAGCGTAATTGTAAATGACTTTTTGAGGATGAAAAATAATTCTAATTGGAAAAAATGCTGGTCACTGTAATCGTAATTGAACATGGGTAATTGAAGATGTAATTGACCCCAACCCTGATCGTAACGCCACTAAATCCCTCTACCTAACCCATAAAATGCCAACATAGCTCCAAAAGTGTCATAATTTAGCCAACAACACTTAATGACAGCTTATTTATGCTAATGACAGATAATGACAGCTTATTTATGCTAATGACAGATAATAACAGCGTAATGTCAGCCTTATGTATGAAACTTCAAAAAAAAAGCGTGTCCAAATCCTCTTCCTTTTGTTTTTTTAAACTGTGCATTTAGTGCATGTTCAGATTTGTTTGGCATCAGGGGAACTTTAAGTGGACCAGTTCATTTTCACGTAGTCGGGGAAAAAGGCAAACGTCAGTTGTTTGGTTGTTTTGGGCATGTGATTCAGACCGTCCCCTGAGTGCAGTGTAGTGCTGGTCATCCATGATTATTGAGTTCCTCTTAAAGGAAGTGGACTGTCCTCTTCCTGTTTGGGGCCGTTTCCCTTTTACAGCCGTGCACACTCTTCACAGTGGTTCAGATATTCTGCAGCGTCTGAGTCGTTGAACCTGGCCAGGCACCGTGGACACTGTAGCTCTGACCGGAGTGGGGAATCGTTCCAGATGCTGTTTAATGATGCTGCTGCTGCTGGTGGTGCTGCTGGTGGTGCTGCTGGTTGTGCTGGTGGTGGTTGTTGTTGTTGTTGTTTCTTCCTCTCTGCAGACGTCCTCAGCAGTGGCTCTGACGTGTCTTTGCTTCGCCTCGAGGCGATTCTGTGTCCGATGTGCACACGACACACAGGAACCAAGTCTCTGCTTTCTCTGCTCGCCCCCTGAAGAAGAGATGGTGATGGAAACCACACATTAGGGCAGTGTTTCTCAAATGGGGGTACGTGTAACCCTTGTGGTACGCAATGGCACTACAGAGGGTACTTGAGAGAGAGAGAGTGTAAAATGTACAAATGAAAACATTAAAATATGGGGTTTCATAATGTTTACTTTTAGTTAAAATGAAAATCATAATAATGTTGTTGGAAATGATCTTGATTTAACAGCTTCAGTCAAATTAAATTCAAGACTTTTTTATTGCCATTTGAAATTAAATTTAAGACCAACTTCACAGTAAACACAATTATGGGTTATGGTACATTTTTTTAGTGTTTAGTGCAGACGTGCAACTGGCGGCCCCCAAAGTAAACACACAAACATACACAAAATGACAGTAAAATACACAAAAAAAAACAAACTAAAATAATCAAAATCACTCCAAAAACACAGAAGATGATGACAAAAAATAGCCAGAAATCTATAAAACAACAAAAATAGAAAAAATAAAAACCATAAAGAAGAATCTTCCTTGGACAGGAATATTTAGTTGAATTTACATTTCCCCATGTTGTTGAAAGTTGCTACAATCCCACTGCAAATACGTCACTGTTTTGTAGTTGATTCCACTGTCGTGTTTGCGCGGTGTTACGGTAAATTATATATTACCATTTTATTTTGAAATGTGATTAATAACTAATGACAATCATACAAATCGTACGTATGTGTTAAAATGTAATACTTTTGAAACATTGATTTAAGACATTTTAATGACAATTAAGGCCTTATTTTTTTAAGGATTTGTGGGAATCCTGTTTAACATGAAAACACAAGCCTCAGTCCTGGTTCCACACCAGGTGTGAAATGACCGAAATGATAAAAACTATAGAAATAATTGGATTCCGAAAGCACTAAATACTGTTTCTTTCCACTTATTTACTAAATTATATTCTTTAAAATGTGTGTTATCACTCATTCATTCATTCCATCATTATGCTCTATAGTTGTTTTTTAATAGAATTCTGAGCAAATTGTTGTAATCAGACAAAGGGGGAACTTGAGCTAAAAAAGTTTGAGAACCACTGCATTGGAGAGAACCATGATGTAGAGCTGCATAATTAATCGAATTTTAATCATGATCACAATTTTGGTTGAAAATGATTGAATAAATCTGATCGCCGGCAATATTTACATTTAAAATACAGGCTCTGCGCTGTGTAGTAATGCATTTATTTTGTTAGCCTTGGGTACATTTTTAATTCTTAATTAAATTTGTAAAATTCTTATTTAAAGCTTCATTTTGCACTGTAAACTGTTTTTAAGTATTGTAATAAAAACAGATTTTTTTCCCCCCCCAACCTGATAAATAATTGTGATTACAATACTGATCAAAATATTTGTGATTATCGTTTTGGCCATAATCGTGCAGCCCTACCATCAGGGTTGGAATTGCAATCGTGTAATTGATAATGAATTACAATTATGGCATAATTTTAATTGTTATTTAAAAAATCTGTTGCTGTCGTAATCGTAATTCAATTGTAATTGAGTTTAGATAGTTGACTTTGCAAAAATTCTATAAAAAAACGTTAAGTATAATTAAAAGCAAAACTAGGGAACCATTTTACAGTTCTATGTACAGTTCTACACATATGTAGTTAACAATTATTAAAATATGTTTCATATCAAGCTTTCCCACATTTTACCACTTCATTTTTTAAAAATACTGACATAAACAAAAAGCTCAGACACCAAAAATATTAAAACCTATATTTTCATTCAAGGTAACCAATAGATAGGAAATAAATTAAATGATATATATTAGTTTTTAGTGTATTTTACAGCTGATTTAGGACCTGTTATGATAAAAGATGCTAACAGAAAGCAGAAAGGTGAACTTTTATTAGGTTATTTATTAAAGGCTCAGTAATTGTGATTAATTGTAATTTAACTTGAGTAATTGAAAACGTAGCTGTAATTGACTTTCTGAAGATTAAAAGAAATTCTAATTTAATTGTAATAATTGAAAAAAATGCTGGTCACTGTAATCGCAATTGAACATGGTCAATTGAAAATGTAATTGTAAGTGAAAAATGTAATTGAGGCCAACCCTGCCTACTATGATGGTAAACGTGTGCTCGTCTCACCTGTTTGTGCAGCTGCTGTTTTAAGTGAGAAAGCTGCTCCTTGAGGTCGTCGATCTGTCCTTGTGCTCGCTCTCTGTCGGCTCGCTCTGACCTAAAGTCATCTGTGTAGATCAGAACCTTAAAGAGGAAGAAACAAAACAACCCGTAATTACACACGGTTCTTAAAAAGCCCCAAAAAACGAATGGTGGTCCCGTACCCACCTGCTGCTCCAGTGTCTGTATCCGCTCTTTGTCGTTTCTCCTGATCTCTTCCACTTCTCTATTCAGCCTCACACACTCACTCATCTTCTCCTTCAGTAAGCCATTGAGCCTGTTGATCTCCTGATGGAGCAGCCCTGCACTGACGGAGCTCAGCGCAGGCAGCAGACCCTCCCCCGTGGTCTCCTTAAGCCTCTGACACAACCCTCGGATGTAGTCCTCCCTGCTGGAGTCATACTTCTGCCACTGACAGTTCAGGCCTTGTACCTGCAGAGATTTGGTTCATTGTTTAACTGTTTTAAAAGTTGATTAAAAATCAGACAGATGACCAAAGTGTCCTTACATAAGTCACACGCTGCTTTAGCTGTTGGTTCTCCTTTTTCAACTGACAGATTTGGCCATTAAGCGCGCTCACATCAGGTGACGTCTGAGGATCAATGAGCAATGAAAAAGTTAGAACAAACACAGACAAACTCGCACAGCAACAACAAATTGCCGAGTCATTTTTACGCACCTCTTTATCCTTCTGCTGCAGACTCAGCTCTTCCCCTTCTGCTCCCACGTTCCGTCCCTTCTTCTCCAGCCTGGCCAGAAGCTCCTTACACACCTTCACCGTGGCTCTGAGCTGCCCACGGAGCTGCTCGGCCTCCTCGGCCAGCGACGTGCACAGGACGGACCTGGTGGCCTCGGTCCGCTCCCTCTCCTCCAGGGCGGAGCGCAGCCGCTGGATCTCCAGGTCCTTCTCGTGGTCTGGTTGACATCGGACGCTCTCCAGCTCCAGCTCCTTCTCTTTCAGTTTCATGTTCAGCCTCTGGATCTCCTGAGGGAACAACACACACACATAAAATGGTTAAGTGGAAATTCTATTTCACTTTCATTATCACCTGTAATATAATCATAACAGGCAAAGGTCATTATTATGATTACTTGAAGTGAAAAGGCATAATGCTGGGATCTAACAGAGGTGCCTTTGTAGCTCTAACTGATTAAAAGAAGTAGAGTCTGCACTCCATTTTAGGCTTAATTTTATGGCTCATTTTGTGTGTGTGCTTTTTATCCAATAACACAACCTTTAAGCAAAATTCCGAACAACTTGTTCCTTTCAAAATGTTGGCTACATGTCTATCTTTGATACATGCTGATCCTGTTCAGGGCCATTCCAACAAAGATTGCAAACATATTTCCAAACAACTTGGAAAATACCCACGCAAGTTCAACAAGAGCATGCAAACACAGCCTGACTTATGAACTGCACTATTTCCATTTATTGGAATATTGACTTGTCAGAACGAATTCACAAAATGTAAAAGAAACAGCCTTTAGTGCGTCATAAAAAAACATTTTATTTTAGCAGTGGTTACGCAACCTGTGTTTTTTGTTACCTTAATATTGTCTATAGATATACCGTTTGTTTGTTTTTCAGTACACATTAACATTTGTGACTTATATTTTGTCTAACACTTGTTTATTAATACATCCATTAATTTTCTGACCATCTTGTTCCTTTTTCCAGGGCTGTGGGGGTACACCCTGGACAGGGCACCAGTTCATTGCAGTTTATTGACATTTGTTCTTTCCAAATTGTTTTAATGTGACTTGCTATTTCTATTTTCACACTGGTTAATAATATCTAACACCCAATATTGTATTGTTATTGTTTATACTTTTCGGTAATATTTGTAATTTGACATTATTCTGTAATTTTGGTAATATGGATTTTTTTTTTTAATTTAAATTTTCTTTCACTTTTTTAAAAAAAATAATAAACCTATTTGAAAATATTAAAAACAAGTTTTTCGTTCTATGTAGTACGTTTTAATAGTTACAATCTTTATTGTTTTCACGAGTTTATTGTTGTAATAGAATCTTTAAGAAACAATCAGGTGCTTTTGTTTTGATAATTTACTTCTTTTTTTTTGTTTGTTCCCTTTAAGTCATAGTGAGTGCAGTGTGTTGAATATGATGGTGGAGTTCCTCTAACCTCTGCTTGTTTTGCGGTCTTGCAGTCCACCTCCTTGCTCCTCTGTCTCAGTTTGCAGATTTCCAGGAGCAGACTTTCCACCAAAGAGTTGGAGGGTCCCACGAGCGCAGACTCGCAGTCTCCCACCGTCAGGTAGACCCTCTCGTGCCTCCCCAGTCTGGCCTTTAGGTCCGCTATGATGCTGTCTTTGACGGTGAGCTGCTTGTTGAGCAGCTCGAGCTCCTGTCGCGTCTCGTGGTAAAGAGTGTTGAGCACGTTGAAGCTGCGCATCCTGTCCTCGTCCGCAGGTACACTCACACTCTCCATTTGTACGGTGGGTTTTGTTGTTGTTGTTTTTTTTTTTATCGTCGCAGCATTGGCCTCCTGCTCTATTACTGCTGCTGTTTGTGGAAATGATCTCTGTGGCACGCGGAGCAGCGACCGTGTCTGCTTGTAATATGCCCGCGCGCTCTTTGGGGGATTTCCTGCACGGGAACTTCCCCGCGGACTTTTTTCAGCTTCGTCAAAACGGAGCCACGACTGCTTTCAAAGCTGTCGAGCACGAGCACTAAAATACTATCCACTCTCTCTCTCTCTCTCTCACACACACACACACACACACACACACACATAAACACAACCAATATAAATCTTAAGAGCTTTAAACACAGGCTCTTTCCAACTGCTGTGAAACGCATCAGTCCATGGGGCTTTCAAGGACACCTCGTAAACTTAACTATCCAAACACTTAAAACGCACTTTTTTTTTTTTTAACTTCAGGTTGCCACATACTGTATTTGTAGGCATGTGTTTAAGAAGAGTCAAAGTCCAGAATTTTACTGGTATCATTGGCCAACAATGATTTAAATTGACACAGATTTCCAGGCTGTAGATTTCATGGTTTCCACACAGCCCCGCCTCCTGATATTGTCGTGTCAGGGCGTCAGAATAAATTCCCCCTTCACTCCAAAGAACATTTCCCATTTCCATGAATGCATCATAAAAGGGGTTCTCCGTTAATTATTCATACACACACGTTTTTTTTTTGTTTTTTTTTTACAAAAAAGGAAAACAAAAACAAACAAACAAACAAACAAAAAAAAAAACACACATATATAAACCCCCCAAAAAACAAAACAGAAACAAAATTCTAATGTTGGTGCTTAGCATTCATTTTTGAATAAATTAAAAGCTAGCTATCATAGGTCTAAATCAAGCTAAAACAGCTTGAGGTTAAATTGACCCCAGAGGAACACCAATGCGTACAATATGTGTTCAGCACATTGAAAAAATATCATCATGAAAATTTTTATGCATAATCAATTCTGTACTCAAATTAGGAAAAGTCATGAAATATGAAGCAAAAAAATTGTCAACTATTATTCTTTTTAAATAATAAACATTGAATAGGGTCAAATTGACCCCAAGGATAATAGGTGGGTTAATAAATTCAATGCTAGCAATGTATCATCAACCACACTGCTGTCTTCTGTCTTATGGATCAACAGGAGACTCACTCTGCATTTATCCAAAATCAAAATCATGGAATTGGTCTGCTGGTCACTTAATGCTATCAACCAAATTTTTTCAAGAAAAAGGCTGGGCCGGGGTGAGCCCACGTGTCCAGACTGATCATTTGCTCCCGGATTCACAATGGATTCCTGGGACAAGTGGAAGGTTGTGTGTCTGTCCACGCTTTCCATGGAAGACATGGAGGACATCTACATGATTGGATTTATGGTAGTAGGGATGCTGTTGATTGGAGCTGGCAGTCTGTGTTATGTTGGCAGCTGTTTTGGGAAGGCTGCCTGCCAGTCATTTCTAAAGGATGAGGCAGAGCAATCAGCACTCAGACTCATACGATGAATGAACTTAAAGGTAAGCAGGAGGCAATATTGGATCGTCTATGTGGAATAGAATCCAACTTGGAGAAGCTGAATGCTCGGCTGTCAGTCTGAGGCCACAATATTGGATTTACTGCAAAGAGACAAAGACTTCAAGGCTACCAACATCACTGCTAGCCTGAAATGAAAACAAATTGTCTTATCACTATTGCCCGCCCCCCCCACACGCCAGCTCATAATGTGACTCTATTCTCACCATAGATAAATGTGCAGATCTGACGCTCCGTCCCCACCCCCTCTCCCCACCCCCTCCACTCCCCTTAATGCCACCTGGACTTTCTGTCTTCTGAACCAGACCTGCCATGGTTGTCACACGTCATCTGACTGTATCAGAGCGAAGCACAGGGTTATTTTGTCTACGCCTACACCCACCCGCCCCCCCCCCTGAGCTGCAAGATGCCTGCGCCCCCGAATGGCTGGAAATCGCCCCCTACAACCCCTCCCCCAAACCCACCACCCACCCCCAGCTGCCCACGTGCTATGTTTTGTGACTGTCTTTTTTCGTCTTCTGTCTTGTGTCGAGGTGGTTTTTTTCCTAGTGTTAACCTCCAGTGTACTCCCCATTGAAAGTTCAGTCTAAGACCTGCCTTTTTCCCCTCACGCCCTCTTTCTCCTCCTGTTCTTATTCCACTTCTCATCTAAACATGATGGTGCCAAAAATGGCAGCCGCAGTGTGTTGATACAAATTCCTTGTACTGTTCTAAACTGTACCTGGTGAATAAAATCCCTTCAGATTTCAAGAGTCATAATTAAAAAAATAAAAACAACATTTTGAAATAAAAACCCATTTGATAAATAACAGACAAATATATAATATGGCCATTCAGTTGTTCAATAAGGTAATATTATTATGAAATACGTTTTATTATTCTTAAATATCTATTTCCACAATGGTCTTTTTATTTCATAATGTCGTTTTTCAGCAGAATGACTTCTTTCTGTCAATCAAAGCTAGTGGGTTGGACCTCGGCTTGATCCTTTAAGATCGATTAGTTTTCCTGGACATCGGTCATGGCCGTTCTTTGCGGGTGCATGTGCGTGCGTGTCAGTGGAGCAGATGTGTGTCTCACTAGAAATGTCATCAAAAAAATTTCTAAAGCCACAATCTATTTTGAAATAAGGCAATTTGCTATTAAAATATACGTGTCCGCCATGTTTTTCATTGCTTGTGGGTGAAACACGGACCCTTAGTGTCGAAAACAAACACCAAAAGGTTACCCCGTCCGTCGAACACTGACGCTAAGGGGTCCAGACCGATGGTCAATATGTGAATAGTTGAGAATGAGACTAAGTTACTCTAACGTGTGATGCACTTGTGGCGCTCAGGCTTCTCAGCATTAGTGATAAGTCTCTGGTAAGTGCTGCTGCTCATGTCTGTGTAAAGGATCAGCCAATCACTCCACTGGCTCTGCCTTATGTTCTTTGATTGACAGACCAAAGTCATTCTGCAGAAAAACGACATTATGAAATAAAAAGGCCATTGTGGAAAACTACATTATGAAATAAAAAGGCCATTGTGGAAAACTACATTATGAAATAAAAAGGCCATTGTGGAAATAGATATTTAAGAAAAGCAAAACATATTTCATAATAATATTACCTTATTTAACAATTTAATGGCCTGTCTGTTATTTATCAAAATGGTAGTTATTTCAAAATGTTGTTTTTATTTATTTAATTATGACTCTTTTGGGCTTCCATACATATATGGCTTTGGGCAGTATATCAACGTCATAACGGTTTAAGACGTAAAGTGGTCCACAACCCATAGTTTGAGATACACAGTAATAAAAATGACTCTATTCTAGTAGGGTATTTATTGACACATAATTGTTAATAATAGTTTTCATTTTTAAAATGATGTCATGTCTGATGATTATAGTAAATAATTTTTTTTATTATTATTATTATTTTTGGAGTTCATATCAGCTTCCTTGTTAAGGAAATTCTTGTTAAGTGCAGTTTCAGATGAAATAAATGTTGGATCTTCCTATCATTATGAAGCAGAATTCACAAACGTGAATACTCATGATGTGTTGTTGCAATAGTAATTCTATGTAAAATAATGTAATGTCTGATGATTATAGTAAAGAAATAATGTTTTTTTTATTGTGTTATTATTTTTGGAATTCATATCAGCTCCAAAAATAATGATAAAATTATTAAAGTTGGTGAATTCTGCTTCACAGGGATAGGAAGATCCGACATTTATTTCATCTGAAACTGCACTTGAGAATTTCCTTGTTAGGTTCAGTGTAACCACAGAACTTCAAGTGGTTGCACTTTGAAGTTCTGAGCCTGATCACAGACCTAACAGACCGACAGATAATATTTCCCACGCAGGTAAAATATTTGATTTATTGTGAGATCATCAGAGACGGAGTTTCAGCTAATACATGTGACCATATGACCTTAAACTTTTTGTTTACCAGTCCACAAATATTCCATAGTCTGAGCCTTGTCATTCTGACACACACATTCCTGTGTAACTATTACATGCTTTATTCTCGTACTCTTGGATTAAGGACATTCTGGTGACACGCCTATGTGTCATAGAGTGACTCAGAAATACCTGGGACTCTCCACCTGGTGGGAGAACCTGTTAACCCACTGAGATAAGAGCCAGAACACGTAGGTTTCAGTTGGACCCTGCATGTTCAATATTTGTACTGTACACTGTTCTGTGGCTCTGTACGTCATCTGCAATCCCCTACAAACCTAAATATAGACGCAGCTTCTCAGACCTCGTGGCCAATCTGGTGTGTGCTTATCTAATTTTATCTATCTAAATGAATCAGAATTGTTTCCCCTGCATGAACTATGTTTACTCTTTAGCAGTGTGTAATATCTTGTGAAAAGGAACCACTATGATGATGACGATGAATGGATATCATCGTCATCTTCATGAGTGTGGAGTATATGATGTAGCAAATGAACATTTTGTCATCATCGTAAATTTATCAAAAGAGCAAAAATCTCAGCGCATTGGGATTAGATCTATTATTATTATTATTATTGTTTTTTAATACGACTTTTTAAAAAAGCCTTAACACAAATATCCTGGATTTGAAAGAGTTTGATGAGATTAATTTATGATGACCAGACAACTGTTGGGTTAATCCGAATCATCTGCTCTCACATGGTCTGCAGGAGTCTGTTAACATTGATTATTTGGCTTCCAACATTTATGGGATGATAAATGTTGTCATAGATTATCTGCTCTGTTGGACTCCAGTTAAAGGGGTGGTCATTCAGTCAAAATGATCATACTGTACAGCAGTTTTCTCATTGAAACATGCATAGAAAGCACTCAAAGAGCTCAGACTAAACATCTTTTTTCTCAGATGTGCAGTTATCTAGATTGGTGATACTGATCATGGTCGGAATGTTTAGCATGTGGCTGTGCAGTTGTATGAAAGGAGTGAAACTGAACCTATGACTAGATCATGGATGCACAAAGTCACCAGCAGGAGGTGTTGTAGAACCAGCTTCAAAGAGCTGAACATAGGGTTTTATCGATTTTTCAAACTGATACGAAATCAGTATATTTTTCTGGATCATCCCAAAAAAACCTAATTACTTGTTCCTTATCCTATTTTTGATATTTCTCGAAAACTTCATCAAAATCCGTCCATTGGTTTTTTTAGTAATCAGAATCAGAAGTACTTTATTTTTCCCAGAGGGAAATTACTTGCATTAACATACGCTCAAAAAAAATATTACAAATAAAAAGAATAAACACTAAACAAAGAAAGAAAGAGAAAAGGAAACATACATGATTGTTAATTAAATACGGATTAAATACAAGTGTACACATTACAGTTGTAAAAAAATAAAATAAGATCAATAATAATAATAAAATATAATACAGATATTTATAACCACAATCAAAGCTGTGAAGTTACAGTGATGCATTTTAAAGTCTAATCACCACATTGCTAACTGCCAACAGCACATGCTGCCCAGTGTCAGCTTTGATGACTAAACATTTTCAGCATAGTTTCAGTCATCGTTTTTTTTTTTTTTTTTTTTTTTAAGGTGACAGTAACTACACTATGATATGACTAAATACAAAAATACATGTGAATGAAAACTAAATCAAAATGTATTGATATTTTTGTGGACTAATAAAAATGAAACTATACTTTCTTACATGGGACAAAATCCAATCAGAACTCAAGTGGTAAATGGTAAATGGACTTGATTTATATTGTGCTTTATAACCACACAGGTAGTCCCAAATAAAGAGAGATAGATCTGTATTTTTACTTAAAGAAAAACAAAAAGCTTAATAGAGATAAACATTTGACTACTATAACATGTCATCCAAAGTGTCCACCAGTGTCTCCAGTAAAGTCTTTAAAATGAGCTCTTCTTAATGTTAGATCTCTTGTTAACAAATTACTGCTAATTAATTATTTTATTTTGACACATCACTTGGACTTTTTACTTCTTAATGAAACATGGTTGAATGATGGTATCAGTAATACTATTCTCAATGAAAGTGCACCACAAGACTTTATTTATTTCAATAAGTGTCGTACTTACAGGAAAGGTGGTGGAGTTGCTGCCATTTTTAAATCAATATTTCAATGCAAAGAAATAACATTTGGTGATTTTATCTCCTTTGAATATATGTCATTCTTACTGAAGGGTGATTCAAGAGTTCTGTTTTTAGTTGTTTATAGACCCCCAAAATATTCTGAAGAATTCATGGATGAGTTTGCTGAACTGCTGTCAGTTGTATGCACGGAATACAACTTTTTAATAATAAGAGATGACTTTAATATTAATGTAGACATTAACATGGACAATACTGCCAAAGAACTATATGCTTTAATGGACACTTTTGGTCTTATACAACATGTGACTGGTTCGACACACACTCAAGATCACACTTTGGATCTGATTATCTCTACGGGTGTTGATGTCTCTGCTGTTGATGTAAGAGACTTAGCTCTATCTGATCATTTCTGTGTCTTTTTTTACTTAGAGACTAACATCTGTTTCCCATACTTCTGTGTGTTTAAAGAAAAGCTACATAAATGACAACACTTGCACAGTTTATGGAAGCCATAGCAATGACACCAACCTTGAGTGCGGAGACAGTTGATAATCTTTTGGATGAGTTTAATGCAAAAGTCTGTAATGTCATAGATGTGGTGGCTCCAATCAAAACTAAGAGAAAACCAAACACAGAAAACACCTTGGAGGACGACTGAGATAATGCAGAATTTGAAAGCTGACTGTAAAAGAGCTGAGCGTAAATGGAGATCAACAAAACTCCAAATTCATCTAGAACTGTACAAAATAAGTCTGTGTAAATAAAATGGTTTGTTCAAAGCGAGGCAGCAATACTTTTTCTGAAATTATTGCTAAAAATGTCAACAACTCTCGCACATATGTATATATATATATATATATATATATATATATATATATATATATATATATATATATAATATTAAATGCATGAACTCTTATTCTGTATATTTTAGTCAACTATATTTGTAACTGAAGTAGATAGCGCCACATTTTGGGCCCTGGGTACAATCTATCTTGTTGGACCTCTACTGTAAGTTATGTACACTGGAAAATATACTAGCATTCTTGCAATAATATATAAGCTTTCTTTTTTCTCCACAAAAACTTAATGACTCCATATCCATTGCTTTTACTGTTCTACTTAATTTTAGTGGTATTTTGAATAATATATAGCAAACGTGTACAAAGAAGGTATATCACAAGTGTAATAACCAGTGTTGGGAACGTTACTTTAAAAAAGTAATTAGCGATAGTTACTCACTAGTTCCAAAAAGTAACGGTTAGTAACTGAATTACTCTATAATAAAAGTAACTCATTACCAAGTAAAGTACCTATTTGTGTTACTGTTAAAAAAAAAAAAATTGCTATATGACAAAGAATTCAGATTGTTTTCGATCCGTGTGTCGTTGTGAGGTGTTTCATTAAATTCGAGTTGTTTACAATGGATGTCGACGAAGTCTTCACTCCTGGATACACGTTCTTGTCTTTGACCACAATTAATTTAAAGTAGTGTTTGTATCGTCACCTTAAAAATTGACAGCTTTTCATCAGACTGCTCCACGCTCACCATCTCTGCTGCTTCATCAAATCTGTAGTGTGTGTGTCGCGCGTGTGTTTCGAGCGTATGTTTCGCGCGTGTGTGTCGCGCGCGTCGCCTTAGCCAATCATAATCGCTCACCTTGTTTTTAACCCGCCTCCTCTTGCTGGTACATGTGTAAAAACACTGGCTCTGATTGGCCATCATGAAACATGACGTCGCCTAAGCCAATCATAATCGCTCAACTTGTTTTTAACTCACCTCCTCACTACAGCTGAGTAAGAAGCCTGGGATGCTTTCGGATAAAAGTTTATTCTTTATTTTTTTTTTTTTTTTTTTTTTTTTTATTTATTTTTTTTTTTTTTTACCTTGTTTGCACATGCTGTTGAAGGTTAACACTACAAGAAGTGCAATCTTTTAACAGCAATGCATATTTTATTATTGCAATTAAATAAATGAATTTATTTCATTGCATAATTGTGACCATCACCAGCCCTCCCTAGGGAAGGGTAAATACTTTATTAAAGGGAGGATGTAAAAGAGAGAGGGCAGTGTTACACCAGGGTGAGGGGGGTGGGGGGGGGGAGTTAACAGGGAGGAGGGATACAAGATAGGAAAACGAATGGGTGGGGAATAATCAATAAGTTTCAAGTGATGTGATGTGAAATTGTGGTTGTGTATATTGTGCTTATTGTTGTGTTATCAAGCCAGTCTGGTGACCAGTGTGCGGCTTAGGAATAATGATGGTGGCTGTGAGCAGAGGAGGAAGTGAGTGGAAGTTACATAAAACAGGTATTTGGGAACAACGTGTCTATGGTTGAGCCCAGTATGAGTGTTATCCCACAGCCCGAGGCCAGTGCGTCCATGACAAATGTGATTCCAAGAGCCGCTACTGCAAAACCCATAAGCCGCCCCCGGGCCCGAAGAAGCAGTCGGGCCAGCAGAAAGAGCGAGAGATCTAGGGGCCCCCGGCGACCACCCCACGGCCAAGCAGCCCCCCGAACGCCCCAAGGTCCCAAGCCGAGAGGCTGCCATTGCCCCCCCCATACACACCCGAAAAGCCCCGAAGGAGCCAAGGACCCAGCGCACCACGCCCCCGACTCCAACCCCCAACCCCCAGGCCCCCAGCCCCCCCCCCCCCCACCACCACCCACACCCCCGCGCCCAGCCCCCCGAGGGGAGGGCCCAGAGAGCCCCCCGCCCGAGACCCCAGCGGAGGAGCCAAAGCCCACGCCCAGCAGACGACCAGAGCCACGCCGAACGGGCAGCCGGCGGGCCCCCGCCGGTGAGCCCAGAGCCAGCAAGGACCCAACCCCAGGCCAGGAGGACCCGGAATGGATGCAGCACCAGGAGCAGCCCGCCCAGGGCGAACGACCACACCCAAAGCTGCATAAGGCACCAGGGGGCCGCTGGGAGTCCCCCCGCCGGTCCCCAGGCACCCCAACCTAGCCCCCCCGGGCGCCCCAGATGCTGATGCCGCCCGCGCCACGAGCTTCAGTTCTTTAAAGCCAGGGCCCCCTCCAGAGGCCAAGCCAGACCGCCCCGCCGGGATGTGGCCCCCTAATTTAACCTAAATAAAAGTTTATTCAATCAATGCATGTAACGCACCGCATTTAACGTTCAGTAACGATAACGGCGTAAAAAGTAATTAGCTAGATTACCGCGTTACTGAAAAACAAACGCCGTTACCTAACGCCGTTATTTTAAACGCTGTTATTCCAAACACTGGTAATATGCATGAAAACGACCAAATGACCTATGGGCTTGAGGAGGTTGCTAATAGATCCTATAATTTTACTGTGCGGCTAGTAAAAGTATATAATCATATCGCTATATTTATCTGGTTAATAAAAGGTAAATATAGAAACATTAGATTTATGGGGCCACTCTGGCCACCTAACTTAATCTCTCTTTTTTTTTTTTTTTTTTAACAATTGTATTTCCAATTTAAATTTGACAGACTTCTGAGACTAATTGTCTTTAGAAAAATTTCTATTGAATATTTTTGCGAGGCATTCTTCATCTCCTCCGCTAGGTGGCAGCTTTTCGCCATTTCTGCTGGTTTATTTTTTCAAAAGACAACCCCTTCCTTTTTTATAATACAGTTTTTATGCTACAAAACAATGAACAAACTCATCTTCCGCCTTTACTCAGGAGAATTTAATTGCTAAAACATCTATACAAGAATAACAGCTTTATTTATTTACACACAACAAATGGACTGCTTGGGCTCTTCAAATGACTAATAAAGCAGGGATCACAGGTCAGCCAGTCATAAATGGTGATACAGATGAAGATGCAAATCTTCAAACACGTACGTTTGCATCAAGTATAAAATTGGAAGTAGAAAAATATTTGTTTCAAGGCAAGGCAAATTTATTTGTATAGCGCATTTCATACTCAAGGCAACTCAATGTGCTTTACATGATAAAACATTCAATTGTTTAAAATCAATAAGAACATTTAAAATCATCAGTAAAATCAATTAAAATCATCAGTAAAATCATCATGACGTCAACAACATGACCAAAAATCTCTCTCTCAATCATATGCAGTAGAGAAAAAAAGTGCCTTCAACTTTGATTTAAAAATGTTCACATGTGATGCTGACTTCAGCTCTGCTGGCAGTTTGTTCCACTTCTTTGCTGCATAACAACTAAAAGCAGCATCACCATGTTTACTGTGAACTCTGGGCTCCACTATCTGATCTGTGTCCATAGATCTGAGAGACCTGCTGGGTTCATACCTGACTAACATGTCACTGATGTATTCTGGACCAAACCCATTCACAGATTTATACACCAGCAGCAGAACTTTAAAGTCTATTCTGAGGCTGACTGGGAGTTAGTGTAAAGACTTTAAAACTGGAGTAATGTGTTTTGACCTCTTTGTTCTGGTTAAGAACCGAGCTGCAGCGTTCTGAACCAGCTGTAGCTGTTTGATGCTCTTTTGGGGGATTCCTGTCAGAAGACCATTACAATAGTCCAGTCTGCTGGATATAAAAGCATGGACCAGTTTCTCCTGATCTTTCTGAGTCATTAAACCTTTCACTCTGGAGATGTTCTTTAGGTGGTAGAAGCTGTTTTTGTGATAGATTTGATCTGACTGCTGAATGTAAGATCTGAGTCAATCAGAAGACCAAGGTTTTTGACTTGGTCTTTAGCTTTTAAAGATCGAGACTCAAGATAATTGCTGACAGCAGTCCTCTTTTCCTTGTTACCAAAGACAATCACCTCCATCTTGTCATGGTTTAGTTGAAGGAAGTTTTCACTCATCCAGCAGTTTACTTTTTCTAAACAGTCACACAACACCTCAATGGGACCATGGTCATCTGGGTTCAGTGATAGATATTGTTGTGTGTCATCTGCGTAGCTCTGATAATCAACCTTACAGTTCTGTAAAATTTGTCCTAAAGGAAGCATATAAAGGCTAAACAGAAGAGGTCCAAGAACAGATCCCTGAGGATCACATGTAGAGGCTCTGGTACAAAATGTTTAAAGGTGGAAAAGGAAAACATAGAAGAGGAAGAGAATATAGCCAGCTATTTCTCACTTTGGTTTTTAGCTTCAGAAAACAAACAAGATACATAAACACATCTTGAACTTCACACTTTGCACACATGGAGAAAACTGCTTTACTCACAATAGGCCATGCAAAAAAAGAAGTGATTAATCACAATGCAGAACATTTAAGCTTCTGATGAGGTTAGACAGAAGAAGAAAAAAACCTGTTAAAAGTCAGTCAGACCTCATCCTGTCTGCAGCATCAAACTGCAACATCTGGCTGTGATTAGAATCGTCAGTCATTTCTATTTCCTGAGGTCAAAGCGCTGCTTGTTATCACTCGGACCATGTCATAAGTTATTCCCCTGCACCTCCAACAGCAGCTGAGTGCGATTACTGCAGCTGAGGAGGTGAGGGCAAGGCCGATCTATAGCCACTGCTATGGATGTTTTCATTATGACCGCTAGGGGGCAGCAACTGCAACAATGAATGTAATCTAGGACCTAGGTTCCCAAAGTGGGGTAAGCAAATTGTCCTGGGTTTCGTAAAAAAAAAATAAAAAAAATAATACAAACAGCGCAACAACATTGGAAACTATAACATAAGTAGAGCAGCAGTCAGGAGCCTCCATGCATTGCCACAAATAACACATTGACCTATGTGAGACTGCCCTCTAGTGGTGACAGAAAACAATAAAAAAGCAAAAATATGGTGAGAGTTACATTGCTTTGCGCTAGCCAAAAGGACTTGATGCCCTCTGCTATAACACGTAGTGTGAAAGTGGATTTTCAGCTTTGACAAACATGAAAACAAAATATAGAGCAAGACTTAGCGCGGAGAATGATTTAAGACTCGAACTCTCAAATTCAGCCAAACATTGCATCCTCTCTGCCTCACCCTTCCCATTAAAGATGTAGCTCGTTGTATAAAGTTTCAGGGTGATGAATATGTTGTATTACTATACTATATATTCAATCAGCAAATGTTTGGTAGATTTCTATTTCCAAAATAAAAGTTGTTGTTTCTCACTGAAAATGCCAGTAGGCTGATTTATTAAATAAATCAAGTGATAATTCTGAATAAGATACTGTATTTTTTTGTGTGCTTACAGATTATTATTCTTTTTTTTAATTAGATATTATTACTCAACAGGATAGGTCAAATTCAGGGAGAAAATAAATGTCTGAAGGGAGTGTGAAATGTTTGGGAACTATTGATCAAGGAGATCAAACTGAATTGATACGTACATTTCAAACCTGAAAAATCATTTTGAATCTAAAAAATAAAACTACTATCAAAGTGTTGATCATTTATATATCTGTACATGTTATTTATTAGCACTCTAATATCGTTTTCTCATTTTCACAATTCAGAAAAAGTGACACGATTCTAATGCAGTGTGCTAAAGAGGAATATATAACTGTGTGTGTTTGGACTAAAACACATTAGCAAAAGGGGTTTAGCTGAACATCCTTCTCCACAATAACACCAGCAGCATCTTTAGTCTTCTAGCACTGCAGCTTTCGGATGCTGCGTGAAATCCTCTTGAACTCCCTCTGGCCCTTCTGCCAGCGCTTCAGAGAGGTGATGACCAGCTGGCCCTCGATCTTCTGACCCATGACCAGATACGCAGCATTAATGTCGTTCATCTCCTCACAGATGCACTGCAGGCCGTCCCTCAGCCACAGCACGGTCTTCCTCAGGTCGCGCTCAGTCACGCCGTTCATCATGTAGATGGTCTTGCTCTTGTTCTCCGGCACGATTTTGGTGTCACCGTTGACGTAGGTGATCTCTTTCACTTTGATTTTTAAAGCTTCGGAGAGAGAATGAATGAAGTTGATGTTGATTTCAACCAAAAATACATTTAAATGGAGTACAAGACACACACATGCGCAGCTGCAGATATTCCCCCATGCAGGTATTTTCATTCTTTGTAGACCCTACAGGGTCCCTGCTCCTTATCTTGGGAACTGTTATTAGAATCAGTGTGTGTGTGTGTGTGTGTGTGTAGGTCTATACTTACCAAAGTCGTTCTTACAAAGGTTGTCCACAATCTCATTGTCATTTTCGTCTGTTTCTTTGCAAGCATTGCAAACCCTGGGGACTAAAACCAACAGAATGAGCTTTAAATCAGGGCGGTCACACTCATTTTAGTTTTCCGACATATTTTATGTGGAAAAACAAGTTATTTTGCCCATAGTTTGCACTTCTACCTATACATAAAATACAAAATATGTAAGAAACTGAGTCTGAAACTATATCCAATCAATATGTGATAGATATCAGTCCCAACAGGATCTTCATTTTGAATTCCCTACAATTTGTGACCAATTTCTATTTAATAAATGGAAATGTTATGTAATAATTTGCGGGAAAATGAAGGTCTTGTAAGAAGTTTTTTCAACAGTTTAGCATTAAAAATTACTGCAATTATGCAATATAAGCACTGGACAAACTGTGAGCGCCTGCAAATACTGCTGAGTTTCATTTGCACAATGACTCATGTTTTGTACTTTCTCTTGCGGCCTGAATTTGATACTCCGAAAGGGTCGGATTTGGCCCCCGGGCCGCAAGTTTGACACATAAAGACTTTAGATAAAGACACTGTAAATTAGCTGCAGAACCATTGACATCCCATCATAAAACACGCATTGTCAAGGTGGTCTAATGTTTAGTGTAGCCTATTGGTTTCAGATTTTTTTTTTTTTTTGCATGTAAATTGTTGCATGTAAGTATAACCTGCTATACACTCATGTTTATGAGTGTATTGCAGGTTATACTTACATGCAACAATTTTACTTTTTGGCTTTAAAAGTAATTTATTTCACACATTTTACAAATGAATGTATTTAAAGCTGAAATACAGTTATTTAAAGTAAAAAAAAGTAAGGAAATGAGGATGTCTGATAAATGCAGATTAGGTGATTCGATAGGAAGAATCTCGCAAATCACGCACGAACTGCATGAAGCGAGTTTGGTTCTCATGCGCGCATCAGTCTCTACATTTACGCACGGGCTTTTTAACCTCAGTTTTCATCTTACCTTCTTTGGTGACGGGCACAAGGTTGTCGATGCTTGCAGGAGGAATGCACAGGTCGTTGTCCAGTGGGAAACGCTCGCAGTCCAGCATGGTGGGCCAGGGAAAGCCAAATGCGGACATGATGGGCGCACAGCCGCGCTTTACGTTCTCACACAGAGACCTGCAGGGCTGGATGGGCTCGTCCAAGTCATCCAAGCACACCGGAGCGAAGAGAGAGCACAGAAACTTTCTTGTGTCTGGGTGACATTGCTTCTGAACCAGTGGGATCCAGGATGAAGCTTGCTGCAGAACTTCGTTCATGGTTTCGTGCCCGAGCAGGTTCGGGAGGCGCATCTCCGTGTACTCAATGTCGTGACACAGCAGCAGATTGGCTGGAATGGGCTTGCAGTTGTTCTTTTTGTAAAATAAGTCATGCTGGCCGAAGTAGAGTCCGTGGATGGCTTCCAGACAGGGGAAGCTTACGACCCACATCAGTGTCACTGTAGAAATGATGGCTCTCATTTTGGTGCAAGTTACTAAACGAGACGCATTTAGGTATAGTTGCGCCTCCGTCGGGGTGCATGGAGTGAATGTCAGCGTCCAGCTGCTACTGTAACTAGAGGTTTTCTTCCCGTCAGGTCTGGGAGGAGTCAGAGTATCCTACTGTGCGTAAAGACCAAACTGTGTCCAAAAAGAAAACCCAGTCTCTCCTGCTGTTGTTGTAGGTCTGAGAATACGTATTTTCTTTCTTATTTTGGCTAATCATTTTATTACTGGTCGTTTATCTTGACTGCCTCACTCCCTCTTTTATCTTCTCTCTTTCATGGAAGTCATAAAATGTGTCGGACGGTTGTGCCTCTTTAAATCCAACCCAGTTTAACCATATCCAGAGTGATCTCCTAAAAATGTCTGTAAAGGCTTTGGAGATCTAAGAGGGATCATTCAGCTCAGCTTAGTAAGTGCTCATTTTCCATCAGTAGACGCAGCCAAATCCTCCGGGCAAGGTTTGACTTGGTGAAATATTGTTCTCCCTGCATGGTTTGAGACGCAGAACTCCACTCAATGCACCCAGGGGTGAAACCGAATCCGCCGCATGTGTAACTCTGGCTCCTGTCCCTTCTCAGACCCTCATGTGCCATAGTCTGTTTGAGAGAAGCTGCACCTACTTCTCCTCAGACTAAAACCATCTCTTTTTCCATCATAGAGACTTAAGGTAAATGTCTAAATGTGTAAGAAGTGTGGAATTTCTTGCTAAAAGGGGGGGTCACTTTTCCTAAATTTCTTCTTTTTTTCCCCCTCCTTCGTGGATTGTTGATATACAGATGTTTTTGGTTTTCCTCATATCTGAGGCAGAGATGTCATGTTACCAACAACCTGAAAAGGGAAAAAGGTGCAAAGAATTACATTCCAGGGCCTGAAAAGGAATAAGAACCTTTTCCAGCAAAAAAACAAAACAAAAACCAAACTTAATCCTTACATGAACATTTTAATTTAGGACATTCACATTTAGTATTTCTGATCACAGTTGAATGCATAATAATATAAAAGGCCTTTGTGATTCTAAACTTAAAATTGAGCCTCAATTGATTATTTTAGGACCACAAATGAAATTGTGCCTTCGTTGTAGCACCTCAGTGTGCAACAGACACCCATCAATTTACAAAAACCCAAGAAACGTCAGCTTAATCACTTCAGATCGAACAAGGGCAACTATTTTATTTTGTAAAGGCCCAAAATGACTCCCAAATCACACAAATAGACAGAAAAATACACAAAAACACAAAACAAATTACTCAGAAAACCCAAAGTGACGACAGAAATCACTCCACAAACACACACACAAATAAAGAAAAAGACACAAAAGGACTTTGAAAACACATTAAGTGACAATAAAAGCACACAAAATAAGAGAATATGATATTACAGCAAAAATACACTACATGACAGAAAAACTATTTGATCTTTTCTACATGAATGCCTAGATTGGTCAAATATCTAAATGTTGATAATGTGGCCCTCGGATCAGGAAAACAAATTTTTGTGGCGCCCGCTGTGATAAAAGTTGCGGTGATTTGGTAATTTAAAATCTCCACATTGTGGCATAAACATTTTGTAAAAAAAAAGAAAATGCTAAATTTAATGCCATGTCATAATTTTGTTAGTTTTCATCATTATTTTAAGGAAAGGTTTCCAAAAACAGTCTAACAGAAACTAATCGTAGATTCGACACGGTCTTATGTGATGTTGGGGGTAAAAGAGTCCCTGAAACGTTATCTTACCTCACTTGGAAAGAAAACACATCAGACGAGAGAGCTTTCATTACAGCTCACTGTGAAGTTTGTAATTCATGATCACTGAGCCTTTAAAAACCCAATTCTCTCTCCAACCTTTTAGAAATGAAGGAACGAGTAAATGAGGATAGTTTTGGTCTGCTTTTATATGTAACTCTGTCCCTTTTGCCTTCAAAGTGCTTCCATTCTATTCGGGTCCCTGTAGAAACCCTTTTTAGGGCGAGAGCTTCCCATTAACCTGCAATGTGACTCCCTTCAGCTGAGCAGCAGGTTGGCAGGCTGGACTGTACCGTGGTGCAGGTCACATTCTGACCTTCTCAGCTGTAAACAGGCTCGAGATGAACTTTGGCTCTGTATACACACACTGTATTAGGGGATGTATATGCTGAAACTTCACTCATGCAAAACACGTGGCGTAGAGGGCTCTTACAATGTGAAATGTCCCGAAACAAAGGCTTTGGATGAAGACAGGCTTCCATAGAGGGATAATGAGGACCAGATCACCCACTGTGAGGCTTTTTATCTCCAAACACAGATACTGTACAGTCTCTATTACCCATACCGTGTCACATGAAGTTTGCTGGGGATGGAGGTAAGCCGATTCAAGGCCAGTGCTCAACCCCAGCAGGTTCTCATTACAGCTCTGTGTGAAAGCGAGACACTGCTCGCTCTAATGCTCCGTCTCAAGCCCTCGTACCTTTTGCTTTTTGCTCTTTTCAAACCACACTTTCCATCAGTTGTGTTTCCAGTGTTTCAATTCCTTGTCCTGATACAAAAGATAAAATTCAAGCTAAAAGCAAGTCTGGTAATAATTTCTCTATATTTTTTTTATTTTTCAGAACACACTTGGATCAGAAACATCAACAAACGGATTGATGAGTGCAGCCAGAGGCAAATGAATCTCCTCACCGTGCCGCTGACATCTGCTGGTGTCTGTCCTCAAAGTGAAAACACATGAATGGGCCACAGTGCTGTGCGAGGTGACATGTTTTTCATTACTATGAACAGGGACGCTGTAGTCTTCTCTGGATCAAACGCTCATGTTCCTTTACATATTTCTGTGCCGTCTTAAATACTCACATGTAGTGTGTCACAAAGTCGTTCCTAATCAGACCTGGCAAAGGCTTGAATCAGAAAGTGAAAGCACATTTAAAAGTCACTTGTTTTTTTTGCAAACTAATGTGCGTAAGGTTGAGGACTGTGAATATGGTTGGTAAAAATATTTGTTTGAAGTTAGATAATTCTAAACTTGGATATTATTGCAAACTAAGTATCTGCAAAGTTCTTAAATACACAACTGTCATTTTGTTTTTTATCTAGTGCTACATGGATTTTGGATACTTACATTAGATTTTCAACGTTATTTCAGGGCCGGGTTACTACTTTCTGATAATGTGCACAATTTCCTGTATAAATAGAAAATAATAGAATAGAATAAAATAGAATAAACCTTTACTGATCACCAGAGGGGAAATTCACATTTTCAGCAACACAAAAAGCAGACAGTAAGAACAAAATAAATACTAACGTAGAATAATAGAGCAAAATGTAAGACTGTAGGACACACATGAATTAGAAAAACAACAACAAAATCCACAGCAAAAAAAAACACAACACATGCAAATGACAATTGGGGAATTGGGTTGGGGGATAAAACACAAATGAAGAAAGGGGCTTAGTTAGATTCAACAAAAAGCTGCAGTAAAATCTAGTGCACATTCAAATACACACACAACACCAAATTCCATTATAGCCATTCATAACAAAAAAACTACCAGAGCCTTAGATAAATACTCACTGTTCACCTTGATCTCTGTTAACTGTCATCATCAACATTAGACATTTTGAATTCATTTCAAAAGGAACGGACTCATATTGAAACCATTTAAAGCTGCTGGAGATGATACTTATTTTTCACTTTATCAGATAAAGACAGTGTAGGCCTCATAGATCAATGAATCGAAAATAATTTACTCACAAACAGATGTAAGGTTGGAATTGCTGCTCAAGGGCCTGTACTATGAAGCTGGATAAGTATATCCAGGATATCTCTGTTAGCGGGCTTCACCTAACCAAACATTCTCTGTCAGAGAGCCCCTGTACTACGAAGCAGGATATCAACACTTTTACTTGAGACGCTCTCGTGAAATGGGTGGGGATTGCAGTGTCAGACCAATCACAATCAAGTACAAACTATGTAGAGTAATTTACGTCACAATTGAGGAACTATTCTTTAAAAATATGGAGAATTAAATCCATAATTCACACCAAAAACAACACTTGCTGCAAAAAAAAGCAGGAAGAAAGTAACACAGGCAGGAAGCCGTCGACACTTTTAATGCGTAAAAGCGTGACATTATACAACAGGAGTGGGGGAAAATTTTTTCCTTACCTGTCAATCATCTGGATGCGACCTGAAGTGTTCATTTGGCTTCCAGAATTGTCTCATGTTAACCGGCAACCCCTTTATCCCCACCCCCATCTCTCATTTCAACATGATGATCTAAAATCTTAGTAATTATAAAAAATATTGTTCTCCATGAGACAATCAAATTTGATTTTTTTGGGGTTAAAAACATTTTTCACAATGCTTTTCTTTTTTGCCTTTACAAAGTGCTCATGATTTAATCAGCTAAGACAATATTTCAAAAAGGTCTGACATGACTGTCAGTAACTGGCAGCTTGCTTATCTTCTGAGGCCCCAGGACTGCACACTGAGCTATAACAGCACTGAACATCGTCCTGAAGTGCACTAATGAGCTTGTTATGTGGAATCACTCCTTCTTTACATTGACATTTGTGAATTCATCCCATCCAAGAGGAAGTAATCTCATTAGAGCTTCAGACTTCTATAGAATGCGTCTGCTTGGTTAAATGATGCTTCTATTGTATTGGTCTAATTGAGTCAGTATGGGGTTTCAAAGACGCTTCGGGACGCAGAAAGGTTTCCACCTGCTATTGCCATGAACCAGGATGTGCACATGGTATGAAGGTTATTGAAACTGTTACATTTCTGGCATTTTGGAGGTTTATATTTAGTATTGACCTATCCTTTCTCGTATCTACCTGGTTGATACACCTGTGATATACATTTGAACACAATATAGCAGCCATCAACAGTTTGTCTGAATCACTTTTTAGCTCTACATCAAAAATAGCATTTTTGACACCCACAAGGAGCAAAACATTACAACATTCACTAGCATAACTTATGCATTAAACATTTGGCCTTTGAGCCAATCACTATATTGATTAAAATAGATTCTTTGTTTTCAAATTTGAAAATCAAGATTACCTCAATTTTATAGGATTTTTTTACTCCACCAACTGGCATCTTGAAGACAATCCTTTTGCATCCAACACACACAGGCCTGAAAACAAAAGACAGCTTGTCCATTGTTAAAAATGTTACATTATTTAAATTAAAAAATGCTTTAATATAGAAGTCTGAATCCTAAAATAATTATTTTACAGTATTACAAAAAATCAAACTGACAGAACAAATTTGATGCAACCTGCATATTTGAAAGCATCAGAAGTGCTGGTTTAAAACCCCTTGATAAATGTATCACCTGCTGGGTGTAGACACACAAGTGATCAGACAACGTGGTGACCAAAAGTAGGTAAGAAATATAAGCCTAGTTTTTTTTCTTTTTTTTTGTCACACGCTCTAAAAACGGTGCCATCGTACCATAAAACATAACAACGATTCGGGCAGGTTTATGTCCACAGGATGTCAGTGGATCGGCGTGACAAGCGGGTTCTTCTGTAGGGTCTTGCTCTTTGACCCTTGACCGATGCTGAAGTTTGAAGACACGCTGTGAACGGCTCTTCACTGGATATTTTACAACGTAGACCAAAGTACGAGCAGCTCTGCAGTCAGTGAGGGGTGTACCTGGTCTTCCTCCCACATGCAGAAGAAGACCCCACAGTCCGGCCCTTAGCTGTGACAACAAATAAAACACAGGAACACAATGACACTTCATTGTTCGATTTAACCTTTTTCTAAACTTTAAGAGAAGAACAAATGTGTTCTAAATCTTGTTGTTTTTTATCTGGTTATATGTGATGAACAGGAAATGGGAAAAATACAGAATTGTCTCTCTAATACGATATTAATAATGTCTAAATTGAAAAGCAAACACACATGAGAGTCAGTTTCCTTTGGTTTTTCCTGCAGCAAAAATTCATTGAATTGAATAATAATTATTATTTCCACTCTGACTTCAACCCATGAGATGTTTTTTTAAATGCAGCCTGTAAAGTAGTGTGCAGTGTCTTCTTTTTTATTTTATTTTTTTATAACATCTATTTATTTAAAAAATCTTTCATGTTACAAATGCATTGGTTTAAGTCCAGTGGAAAACTTGAAAAAATGTTGGTACCTGATGAAGCCACAAGCCTTTAAATTGCTTTAAGTCGCTTCCTTTCATGAAAGAATTGCCAGTTCAGTCTGAGTCATGGCTCATTTACTCCTTTGACAGATCATGTTATGAAATATAATCTCACAGACTTTCATCGCAGGAATTTGAGGGTTGGGGGAAAATACTTCTCTTAATTTTAGCGACAGTGGCAGTAGGTTAGCAAGTGACCCACAGCGACCTCCAGAATACCAGACACAGGCTCGAGTGTAAATAAAGGTTTGGCATTCACAGTTGTGCGACTATAACAAGGACACATTTTGTTCTGCAGCGTGGCTTACTGAGAGGATCTAAAGCAGAAAGTGACTGCGGGACTGTTTGATTCAAAGTGTGACCAAAGTGAGGTCAATTCAAATCAAAAAGAAAGGAAAGCAGTTTAATGAACAGAGAGCGGGAAAAGAGCAGAGAATGGATCAAAAACAGCAATTTCTTAACTCACATTAACTGATTTCTTTTTCATTTTATGAATTTATTTTAGTATTTTAAACCAAGCTGCTCCTGATGATCCAAAGATACAGGCAATTTGCAAAAACATGCAATTTACTAGGTACATTTGAACTAAAATCCAAAGTAAAAACTACAATATTGTAAAAGTATCTTTGAAATCATTCCTTTAAATATCAGACACAAGTTGCCAAAACTAATTTTTTGTAGAAATATTTTAATTTTAATTTTAATTTTAATTTTAATTTTAATTTTAATTTTAATTTTAATTTTAATTTTAATTTTAATTCATTTCATTTCTATTTTTACTTTACTTTATTTAATTATTTTCATTTTCATTTTCATTTTCATTTTCATTTTCATTTTTATTTTTTTTTTATTTTTATTTTTATTTTTATTTTTATTTTTATTTTTTATTTTGCAAAGTAGTGTAAAATTGAGAGACTTGCTATATGAACCTTATATTCACAGAGTTTAGCTTTACTTCATAAATATTTTTGGCAAATGATAAGTTTATTGAACAGATCCTAAATTTACATCCCGATTTCATGGGGGGGGGTGGTGGTCAAGAATCTGTTCCTTTAATTAATCTATTGTTTTGTGCGTGCCAACATAATTTCATTTTTTTTTTTCATGATACATGAAATGAAAATATGCTCCAGATGGATAAAACTCACACTGGGAATCAAACCCCTCCTGCACCTGTGAAAGATTGAGGTCACTGCACTAACTTGAGTTAGAAAAAACAATGTTGTACAGCTAATAATAAGGGGTTAGGTTACAGTTACGGAAATAACTTCCAATTTTAATACATTAGTTTGAAGTTCCTTCCAAGCAGCACGAAAAAAATGTGTTCCTGGCAGTACAAGAAATGCGAGAAAATAATGTTGTCATGCATGGAACAATAGATTATATCATTTACGTCACAGTTTCCTGATCTCTGAGAGACTGAGATGAAAAATAACAGTTTAATGAGGTTAAACTCTGCAAAGTATAGTCTACATCCTAGGTTCCCAAAGTGGGGTACGCAAATTGTCACGAGGGTACACGAAGAAAAAAAATAGAAACTAAAATATAAGTAGAGCAGCAGTCAGGAGCCTCCATGCATTGCCTGAAATTACACATTGACCTCCGTAAGAGTAGACTGCTCTTTAGTGCTAACAGGGAAAGAATCTTATCAAAAATGTGCAAATATGACTAGAGCTACATTGCTTTGCTGTTTAAACTATGATGCCCTTTGCCACCATGTACTTGTGTGAAAGTGGATTTTCAGCTATGACAAACTAGAAAACAAAGGGACAAAGAGGACAATTTAAGACTTGCACTCTCACAAACATTGCAGAGTTCTGTGCATCGTCTCAACCTCTTCTCATTAAAGATGTAGCAAGATGTATTTATTGTTGTATTACTTGTATATGTTCAATCAACATTTTGATGTTTTGCAGATTTCTTTTACCAAAAAAAGGAGATTATTTCTCACTGAAAATGCCAGTAGGTGAATTAAGTAAAACAATTGAGTGATAATTCTGAATAATATGTTTTATAATGATTATTATTCTTTTTTTTTAGTGATGTACTGTATTATTCCTCAACAGGACCTCAGCAACCAATTTCACTGTAGGGCCACATTGTATGTGATATTACATGATTATGTTTTTAAGTGCATGTGCAGGTGACTTCAGGGTAAATGTCTGAAGGGGTCCAGGACTGTGAAACATTTGGAAACCACTGCTCTATATAATCTCCTTACTTTTCTGTTTTCATATGACAATGGCAACATTCAGAATGAAAACTTTTGAACTCATGGAATGAGGCGATGGACACACTCCAATAAAAAGAGACAACATCAGTCTCCGGCCTAGTCAGATAGAACTGTCTTCCAATATCGCTACCCTTAGTGTATGTCTATGTGTGTCTAATGTCCAATGGTATGCAGAGAAGTAAAAGAGCTATTCGAACACAGACATCTTTGTTAAACCACAATCTATACATAACCACAAAGTAAACAAGGCCATGCTAATCTATAACGCTCTCTCCTAATCACATTTTCTCTATGGTTTAGAGACCGTTGTGGGTCTATTATGGTGATGGCACAATGCTGAGTTTTTATGTGGTTACATTTGTCCTATCAGATGACACATACATACAGGATTGGATGTAGCTGTAACTCTAATCATCCCCTTCAGCATCGAGCCTGCTCTTACAAGTGAAGAGGTAAGCTAAATGTGACAAACTGTGTTAGCATCAACATGGTAACTTTTTCTCATTTTAAGGAGATGTTTAGCTTCTGGGAATATCTTGGCTTGGTTGTTGCAGATTAAGCACTGCTTTGTAATAAATCTCTGACCGCAGAAAATTTGAATTTTGCATATGAAGACTATCCAAATGAGGTTTTGGCCAGCAGTGTGACCTCACAGCTGGAAGGTGCTTACTCAGCGGGATTGGGTTTTCTAAGGGAATCGCTCAGGTTTCCTCCTCCAGCCGACAACTTAATACCGTACGGCCACTTGTGTCTCTAACATCGCAGTACGTAAATGGAATGGATAAACTTGGGCTTGTGATTGTTTCTAATTGGACATACAAGAAGAGACTATTGGGACCAGTCTAGGGTATAACCAACTGTTCTTTAATGGGACAGAATAGGAAACGTTGGTGCAGAGAAGTGTCACGGATTAATACAGCTTCGTATGTTATTAACGTTAACTCCAAAATCTAGTCTAAAAATGGAAATATTTCAAAAATCTTTGAATATATTAGCTTTTTTAGTTTCTAGCAATGCAGGCTATGGTTATGCTATGGCTACACAGTGGTAAAACTCAGGTTTTTGTGTACAGCATTTAAATAAATAAAAAACAAACTTTGGTGTTTCTGTTTCTTTAATGTTTTTTTCTTTAACTCTTAAAAGTTTAAACACATAGATATGTTTTTAAATCAAATCAGTTCAGCTTGCTGCCGCCAACATGCTTTGTACTTCCTTACCTTTATCTGTGTCACTTTGCATTCTTCTTATCTTCCATTATGTCTGATTTTGTTAATGTATTTTCTCTCTCTCTTTTTGTTTTTTACCTCCCCAAATACTTTTCCTGCCATTACCATCCCTCCATTTATCTGTTGTCACTCTGTGGCCAATAATGCAATAACTCCTATTTTTTTTTTTGCTTGTTTCACACATATTACTATTCCATCTCAAACTTTTTCAAACACAAGCTATCGTTAGAGTCCACCCTAAATCCATGCAGCACTCTGTTTTCCTACTTTTAGGCTAAAATATTCTTAAAATGTATATTCTTAAAACATTTTTGTCATTATCATGTGACTGATGTATCTGGTAGATTACATTAGCATTGTTTCAATTTGTCTCTCTTCATGGTCTTTACATTAGCAAATGCCTAGACACACCTTTTTGTGTTCATCTTTTGTGAGTCTGACAATCATATGACTGGTACCAGTGAGAAGATCAATGCCCATAGCCTATATGTCATTTTCCTACCATTATTACATGAACGTTTTATTTTAGATTCTCAAATACACCCATTGAACAAAAAGAGTTCTAGGTTGGGAAAACTTGACGCCCAACATCGTTCAAGCCCTTCAAAGCTCCTAATGTTTCAAAGGCCAAAAATGTCTGAATCTCTTTAAGTACAAGAAGGCAGGAAAGCTGCCACCTTGTCTACACAGTGTCAGACACAGCCATTTAAACCTTTGGTTAGGGCATAAATCTCCACTGTCGGCTCAGCCTCGACATTCTTTTCCCAGGTGGTGCCTCCCTGCTGTGGACGCTGCCCCAAGGAGGCCTGGCATCTCAGATAGACCCATCCATCACATGGGAGCTAAGCCCCCTGTACTCAAGGCAGAGGCCTTCTGTTGAGCACCTGCCCTTGTGTTTTTACCTTGTGCATATATAAAAACCCCATACACACCCTTTCCTCAAAGGTCAGAGGTCATTTGAGGGTGTGAGGCAACTTAGCATGTCTCCAGACACTCTCTTAATGCGACATTCATTCACTAGTCAGTGGTTAAATGTGTTATAGCTCATGTTACAGGAAGATCAGAGATGGAGAAATTAACAGTTTTTTTTTCAATTGCTTAAGCATGATTTTGAAAAGTGGTCGTTTTCTCAAAACACTACAGACAAAAAAACACTCAAATAGCAGAACACCTCAGATTCTTTGCTAAATGAAATACTCTTGTCAAAACTATACACCAATTTATAAAAACATATTTTGTCACCATTTGAAACACACAAGCTTCACATTTCTTAATTCCATCTGAACTGTTCTTAAGCTTAAACACTTTTAGCAGTTCTACTTCTCATTGATTGGAGTACTGTATTACACAAAGAAAGCACAAATATACAATAAGTTCACCAAAACACTTGACAAGACCAATGCTGCAGACTAAGGAAAATATTTCTCTCCATACAACTAAATCAGTCAACATGGAGAATCACAACATAACATGTCTACAGTAATGTGTGTAACACTGTTAATGTAACCCAGCAAACAACAACATAAAATACTGTATACAGCAGACGCAGACCATCAATATACATGCCAAAAGGTCATGTGTGCAACATCACAGTGCTACAGTAAAGTCAACAATACATACCTCCACATACTCATGCCGCAACTGTTTGATCCTCTCTGAGTTCCACTCAAAAGGCACTCCATACAGTTCTTCCATTTGGACCTGATTTCTTTTCAGGATGCGTGCCAGTGTTGACAGAGAGACTTCATGGACATTATTGAAAATGGCTTGGTCACCAATAATGTTGGCTTGAATTTCTCTGAGCCTGATGGCATTATTAGCCAAAATCATGTTTATTATCTCTCTCTTGTTCTTGTGTGAAAATGCGCGCCCTTCCTCCTTACTGTTCTCGAGCTTTAAAATAACACATGTAACCTACTGTAAAATGACACAGGAAGGGGTATCCAAAGTGCTGATACAGTGCAAACAATAAGCAGCAGATTACAGTAATGGTAGACTGATTTTTTTTTTAACCTGTTTTCTTATTGAAACGTCCTTATGACAGATGCCACTGTATATCTGCTTAGATTTGGCTGAACTCTTTGTCCAGCCTCCCTTAGTGTCAATCCATGTTTCGCGACATGGTTGACTAGTGTTGCACGTATTTCATCAGATACATTTCATCATCTTCTTCTGTATACGTTTTCCTCCTGCTTCAGGTCTTCCTCTTCCTCCATGGCCTCTACCTCCACCTCGACCTCGACGTCTATCTCTTTCTTCTCCTCTGTGGATTCCCCCTCTCACCCTCACTCTCACTCTTCTTCTGACTTCTTCCATTTTGGTAAGGCAGGTGAATTTACCTGCTGCATTTTTATAGTGCTTGAACATGATTAGTGTGTCTCCAGTTAAGCAATCATATGTTTGAGCACCTGATGGTTGTTTTTTACTGAATGGCTCACAAGATATGGTAATTTCACAGTCAGTGCTTTGGAATTGCGAGGAAGCGACTTCACCATATACTTCTGTCCAAATATCTATTCGTATTGGATTAGTGCTATCACAGGACCTCGGAGTTCAGCAAAATATAGTAGGTAATTTGCCGGGTAATTTTTACTCTACAAATTACTGACATAGCCAAGTCGCTCGGGATTAACATCACAGACATTCTCCGCAATTATTGCAAATCGCATGTGGTCCCAAGGTAAAACTAATCCAGTGCGAATAGGTCTTAATATATACAAGTGTGTTTAGTGTTTTGAAAATCACAGTGTGTATTGTTTTGCAAAAAGTGTGAGGCAGACATTGTGCTCATAGTGGCGCACATCTGGGCCATGTTTTGCTTCTTGAGTGTAAGGTTTTGATAATTGTGTAATTCTTTCTATTTTAGTGCTTAAGCAATCGGAAAAAACTGTAATGTTAACGGGCGGCCACACAGGCAACAGAAGAAACACATTTCAACGCATTCTGTGTCGGAATAAAAGTAAAGATCAAACTCAAATAGATTAAAAATGAGGAGCAGACATTTTATAGACATAAGATAAAGTTGTAAAGAATCAATCAGTCAATGGTTTGAACCAAAGAATAATGCTCCTCCCATTTTTTGTCCATCTGTTTCATATACTGAGGCTACAAAACATTACAGATTTGATTGGACCCAAATGTGATGCTTGAGGCTCCATTATACATGCATAGCCTGTTTGACCCTCATTCTGTGTGTGCATGTGCGCGCGTGTGTGCGTGCGTGCGTGTGTGTGTGTGTGTTGGGGATTTGAGGCCTAAAGCTTGGGCTTGTTTTATGCTAAGTAGTCAGAGTTCAAATGCCTGTATTACACAAAAACTCTCCACACATGTATAGACGTGGATAAATTGTCTGTTACTACAGTTGATATCATATGCTAGGTTCTTGCTTACCTGTCAGGAAACAAAGCGATGAAACAAGATTGTTTTTGGTTTTTCGAAGCGTGTGAACTAAACGCAACCCAATTAGCTAAATGCTAATGTGGTTTAATGAGCTTGATTAGAATAACAAAATTCTCTTATTTCTCTGGATTCTGGACATGTTCTGTTTTTACGCCCTGCCCGGGTTGTTAGCAAAATAATCGAAAAGGCTTTTTTCTTTTCATTGAATGAAGTATCTTAGATAACAGCATAACTTTTAAAAAGGTTCCTCGCCTTGCACACCATGTTAGCTGGGATAGAAACCAACAGAGCACCGCATCATCAGTTAAAGTGGGTACAGAAATGAGAGATTCTATATTCAATTTTAATATTGTATTTTGCTAGGATTTGCACAAGTTTGCTACTGCTAATCGTCAAAATAACACAACACCTTAAAATGTATTTGCTTAAGTCTCTCTATCCTTGGGACAGAACCAATGGGGAGCAGCCATTTTCAGCTGGATGAGAGTCGTAGATTACAGGTTATCTGTTGCAGGTATAAACAGTGTTCTATAGGTGGACAATGTTTCTGTGGCTAGTATGTGATGAAATGGTTGTAACGGCTTATCTGTTCAAGCCAGAGAAGGATAATGCATATGTGGACAGTGAGCATCATATTCTAGTGATTCCTAGGAGAAAAATGCCGCCAGAGATGTGTGTGAACGTAGATCCGAATTGGTGATTCCTGAAGGTTGTGCTCCTTTGTGAGAGCTGACTTGGTGTCCTAAAGTTGTAAAGAGCAACTCATATTGGTCCACTTGGAAAGCTAGATTGTGCATGGATTTGTTCTTCAGCATGCATCATTCAAAATTGCGTTCATTGACGGGACGATTCACTGGTACCTCTAAGGTTCAGCACATGACGATGACCTGACATACAGGTAACTTCTCATTCTCAGTCAAGACTCAGTAATTATAAAAACAACAACATTGCATCAATCCCAGCCCATAAAGGTGGCCACATGGCACTGATTATCTCTTCTGGAGCAGTTACTTTGTACTTATGGCTGCTTGACAAGGACTGATGATGAACATTATGTGACTGAACCACTAGTATTATACATGATTTATTGATATAGCTTACCATTCAAGCTCACTACAGGTATAAGATTAACATTGAGATACATTGTGTACAAGACGTGTTATACAATTAAATTTACCTTGCCTTGCAGTAGACACCACACATTGACAAAACTATTGAACTGAAATCAATCAATCAGTCTTTATTTCGGACTCACAAAGGTCCAGAAAAACATTTAAAAAAGACAGACAGACAAACGTAACAGAGAATATCACTATTATAGTACATATAAGCACTTTCTCCAGTGCCTCCAGAGCACCGAGCTGTACCTGATACTGCTCTGGTCAGTCCGTATAGTAATTGTGATTTCATTATGTGAGTCCATGAGCCTTATCATACATTTATAAACAGCATTTCTTATTACAGCATTTAATGTGCTCACATTATTCTGCACAAACAGCAGACTGGCACTTTCCCAGCGAGGGACTTTCAAAAAAATCCTGAAAGCATCGTTATATGCTACTTTAATACTATTATAATAGTTATGAAGTAAGATTAGCTAAGTACACAAGTGAACAGTAAACCATTACTAGGCTACCTTAAAGATGCTATCCGGAGTTTCTGATAGGACATCTCGATGTCCCGCCCTCAACAGCTCCACTTCCTCCCACTGCCTCTCCCAATCTACCAGAAGCCACGCCTACTTTTCTGTACGCGCATCGCGGAACATAAGGTCTCATCGGGTCGCATTGATATACAGTAGGTCTATGGGTCAGGAAAAAGCCAAAATCATATTAACCTGTTTGCTGTTGTGAAGCGCGGCCTTGTTTCCGTGCACAGTTCCACATTCACTTTGATTGACAATCTCAAAAACACTAAGTCGAAGCCTATTGGCTGGGTGCAGTCAGCTATCGTTTCCATTTCTATAGGGGTCTATACGACGAAGGAGGGACTTATATACATTAATGTATATGAATGACTACCGGTAGTAGACCATAGTAAAAGAATAGTTAGGTATTTTTTCGCATTTCAAAAGAATGATACAAAAACAGATTTTTCAGAAATTCCGGATATCAGCCTTATGTGTTTCTAAGTGGTGAGTCACTGAAGTTTTATTCTGAAAAATAAAGAAGTATGTGACAAGTTCTACTTTACTTTAGAGTCAAAGTAGTCACAATTTTAATATTAAACAAACAATTAGCTCCCAACAGTTGGAATACAACCCATATTCAAAAGCTCATTCTCATCCGAGAATGTATTTTAAATCAGAACCAGAACCAGCAGCAGACTCTGGGAAAAATGGCTCCATACACTTGTCAAACATCTGAAAAGCATTGAAAGGATGTTTCACCTGTTTCTCATCATAACACAAGAGCATTAGTCCCAGAGTCCATGTCACTCATTCACTGATTTATTCTTCATACAGATTAAATTGATACTCATGCACTAGTGTGATTATAATCTGTGCGAAAAACTGTTGCAATATGAGTAAATATGTTTAAATGATCAATAAATCGTGTTTCTTTTGAAAAGAGGTAGAATAAAGAGAACAGAGAGAACGTTTGGTTTGTATCCAAATCCCTAATGTAGCAGAAATCCTGCTCACATTCTGACAGTGTTTATCTAATCTTTCAGCGATGCAGCCTGAATGAACTCACTCATTTATGGGAAAATATCAACACGTGCTGATTAGACGAATCAAAAGGCACCACATTGATTCATGTTAATGACGATGATTGTTTCCGATAAACAGATCTGACGTTTAATCTAAACACGACGCACAAAAAAGCACGTATTTACTGTGGAGAGGAGAAACCATGTGTTTGTATTCTTATAAGCAAATAATTAAGTTCATGATTGTTTATTGTGGTTTCAATTAACAGTGTTTTCCTCAAATGTGAAAAGTTCACCGTTATCACTCGTCTCCTGAAATCCTTTCTTAAAGTTTGAACAATATTTACTCGATACATATTTGAAGATTTGACTTCCGTCATTGTGAAAAGGGAGCTGAGCCAAAAAGCAAAGCTCTCGATTTACAGGTCGGTCTACGTTGCAACCCTCACCTATGGTCATGAACTTTGGGTCATGACCGAAAGAACAAGATCACGGGTACAAGCGGTCGAAATGAGTTTCCTCCGTAGGGTGGCTGGGCTCTCCCTTAGAGATAGGGTGAGAAGCGCAGTCATTCGGGAGGGGCTCAAAGTAGAGTCGCTGCTCCTCCGCATCGAGAAGAGCCAGATGAGGTGGCTCGGGCACCTAATTAGGATGCCCCCTGAACGCCTCCCTAGTGAGGCGTTCAGGGCACGTCCCTCCGGAAGGAGGCCCCGGAGAAGACCCAGGACACGCTGGAGAGACTATGTCTCTCGGCTGGCCTGGGAACGTCTCGGGGTCCCCCCGGAAGAGCTGGAGGAAGTGGCCGAGGAGAGGGAAGTCTGGGTCTCCCTACTGAGGATGCTGCTCCCGCGACCCGGAAACGGCTAAGCGGGAGAAGATGGATGGATGGATGGATAAAGCAAGAATCCATAGGTGTTGAATATAGGCATGAATGTAATTTTTGCGGCCATATTTTTCTCTCTCCCTGTGATGGACTGGTGCCCCTGAACAGGAACAATGGATGAATTAATATTTTCTCTCTATTTCCAAGTATTTGTGCTCACTTGTTTACAGCAGGGGTTCTCAACTGGTCTCACCCTGGGACCCACATTTTGCCACTGTCATTAAATCGCGACCCACTTTTTAAAAATGTTTATTCAACCAACCAAATTTAGTTTTTCAAAAATGGCTGTTGAAAACGCACATATATAATCTTTTTAAAAATATAAATCTAAATATTTTCCTGTACAACATGCATTTCACAGCATGCCTGTCAAAAGAAATGTTTCTTTCAAAATAAAAGACAAGTCCAACAAGAGAGACATCAGGTATTTATTCATTTTTGACCAGCTGTCCGCGACCCACCCAGTGCAGGTCCGCAACCCACTTTTGGGTCCCGACCCACCAGTTGAGAATCGCTGGTTTACAGCACTTTAAAAGTGGATGTTTTGTGTCCACTACATGTCCTCTGGCTGTGTAGAGGCCACACCACCTGTTGAACACTCACTGTTTTTCTTTCTCAGTGGTAGAAGCTACTACTCCTTAAAGAAAACACACACACTTGGGGAGAACCTGCAAAGTCCTGTCAAAATAGCCTTGGGTTGAATAGTTTTAAGCTTTAGTCTTTATTTGAAAGAGAGTATTGTTGAACTCACTGATAACTGGCATTTGAAACACCTTCACATTTTCCTTCAGATGTCAGCATTAGCATTGTGATGTGCATGTATCTGACAACATGACGAATGCTTTACAATGCGCTATAGGTTTTTAAGTGTCAAAATGATTTATAGATTCATTATGTATTATATTACTTATTATTGAAGAGCCTTGAACTTCGATTGCACAAAAAACATTATAATTATTGTTTTAAACAGAGACCTCTAGTGGTGCATTCCAGGGTCGAATAAAAAAACCTGCCCATGCCCCCAGAGAGGTTTATTGTTTTTAATCCTTATTCATAGAGTTTGAGATGTAGTACAGTAAAATTAAAAGGATCTTGTGTCTTTTTAATATTATTGAAAATAGTACCAACTACTTTTAAATATGAATACTAAAAATACTAATAATTTAAATAGGCAAGGCAAGGCACATTTATCTGAATAGTGCATTTTATACACAGAGCAAATTAATGTTTTCTACATTATTAAAAAATGCAACAGAAAGCATGAAACAGTTTGTAAAAATCAAGAGGAACATTAAGATATTTACAGGGTTTAAAATCAAGAGTAAAGTCATTAACAATAATATCTGCCAGTCAGTCATAGGCAGTAGAGAAAAGGAGTAGCTTTAACTTGGATTTGAAAATTACTTTTAATTAATTAATTTTCACATTGGTTGCTGATAGGTTGTTCAACTTCTTTGCAGCATAACAACTAAAAGCAGCATCACCATGTTTGCTGTGAACTCTGGGCTCCACTATCTGACCTGTGTCCATAGGTCTGAGAGATCTACTGGGTTCATACCTGACTAACATGTCACTGATGTATTCTGGACCAAACGCTTTTGCAGATTTATACACCAGCAGTCTATTCTGAGGCTGACTGGGAGCCAGTGTAAGATGGTTAAGATCTGAGCAGCAGCGTTCTGAACCAGCTGTAACTGTTTGATGCTCTTTTGGGGGATTCCTGTCAGAAGACCATTACAATAGTCCAGTCTGCTGGAGAGAAAAGCATGGACCAGTTTCTGCTGATCTTTCTGAGTCATTAAACCTTTCACTCTGGAGATGTTCTTTAGGAGGTTGAAGTTTGTAATGGATTTAATCTGACTGCTGAATGTCAGATCTGAGTCAACCAGAACACCAAGGTTTGGCACTTGGTTTTTAGCTTTTAAGACTCAAGATACTCACTGATAGCAGTCCTCTTTTCCCCGTTACCAAAGACAATCACCTCCACCTCCATGATTTAGACAAAGGAAGTTTTCACTCATCCAGCCATTTACCTTTTCTAAGTAGTCACACCACACCTCTACCATAGTCATCAGGGTTCAGTGATAGATGTAGTTGTGTCATCTGCATAGCTGATAGAATTTGTCCTAAAGAAAGCATATAAAGGCTAAACAGAAGGGGTCCAAGAACAGAGCCCTGAGGAACCCCACAGGGCATGTCAGATTCAAAGTTTCCAATGCTCATAAAATAACTGTAAAAAAATAACTCCTCCAAGTCAGACTTAAACCATTGCAGTACTGTTCCATTTAGTCCAAACCACGTTTGTAGTCTATGTTACGTTATGATCCACAGTGTCAAATGCAGCACCTAGGTTCAATAAAATGAGGACAAAAGCCTTTCCTGAATCAGTGTTCAACTTATGACATTAATCACTTTGATCACTATGTGCTGTGATGAGAACAAAAGCCGGAATAAAATGCATCAAATATTTTGTTGAAGGTTATGAATTGACTCAGTTGGTTGAAGACCATCTTCTCAATGATCTTGGCCATGAATAGAAGGTTGGCGATTGATCTATAGTTAGCCTGTATAGAGGCATCCTGTGTTCTCTTTTTAACAGGGTTCACAGCAGCCTCTTTAAGGAATTTTGGTACAGTGCCTGACTGGAATGAGCAGTTAATTAATTGATTTGTTAGGCATACAGTTAATCTTCTAATAAGTACATTTCAAAGATTTTAGAGGTCCACTATGGGTCTGGGCAGACAGTTGAAAGTCGAAGCTGTGTTCTGGGTGAGTGTAGGCTAGTTCATCTCATTACTGATATCAGGGCGCTGTGCTCTGTCTGATAGCTTTTCCAGCGGCGATGACTTTTTCTTATTCTTAGCTCCAAGAATATTCCAGAGAGGACTCGCATCTGTTGGCTTATCAGTGTGAACAATAGCTTTATCCTCCACGCTGCTTTGAAACAGTTATTTAATTCCCATATCTACAGTGTCTATTTACCCTTTATGTTTACTTCTACTCTTCGCATTTTAGTCTCCAGTTCAGTAATCTTTTGGTAAAGGATGCTATATCTGTTTTGCAAAGAGCCATTATTTTGTTAGTTAGCTTGCTACTTAGCTTCCCAGTTGAGCAAGCAAAGAAAAAATGAGTAGGTAAATACCTCAGAGCCAGAATCAGACGTCAAATGACAGTCCCTTCTCTGAAGAACTTTTTCACGTTTAGTAAATAATTTCCTTTGCAGCTGCTCAGCTCAGCTGAAGGAAAATACTCATACTAATTGAGAATACTATAAGATAAGATATGAGAATACACTTTTTTCTTTCTCCATGTGTGGCACCCCCTGGATAGACGACGCCTTTAGCATTTGCCTATACTGCAACGGGCAGCACACGAGGGCTACACACAAAATCTATGATACTGGTAAATCGATAATAATAATAAAATCCTTTGTCAGCATTTCACCTCAAAATGACTGTTGCTCTGTAGACTTTCCACTGTATACATACATGACACAGCTGGGAAAAAGGAAATATTGTGACTAATAATGACCTCACTTTGCAAATCGGCATACATGCAGATTATATATATATATATATTTATTTATTGTTTAATGGTGTGTTGTGCAACAGTGAGACACTGTAGAAGACCACTGATAATAAACATAAGAAACAACAAAATTGAAAGAACATAAAAATTACTTTCAAACTAAAAAAAAGTATTATTTTCCTCGATCAAATTACAGAGTGCATTTTATTCTACAATATTATTATTCAAATAAAAATAGCAAAAAATAAATTGTTTTATTGGCAACAATACTAGGAAAATTGAACAAGCATCTACTATTGTATTAAATGTTTTTGAAAAATGTGAATTCATTTATAATTACAAATTCTGTTACTTTGGAGCAGCTGTGGTGTTCACCCGCCACCATTCTAAATAAAGCCACATCTTACAGCCAACGTTTTATCCATGGCGTTTTTAGATATGATTACAAAAACAGTGCTTCTCCACGTCCCCACATGTAAGAGTTTATGTGAACACACCAAGACACTTTCTGGGAAAGGGATTTTCCAGTCTGAGTGCAGTTTTTAATCAACTCCATCTCTCTCATGGAGAACTTCAATAGACATTTACCACAGCTCTCATAAGGGCTTTACTTGGAGAAGGTGGAGTTCCTGTAGCATATACTACAAATGAGCATCACATAAAAAAAGAATAATTTTATCCTCAGTGTCCTTGTGGCACAAATTATTATTAAAAATAAAAATAAAAAAATCAATACACAGCTATAATTACATATCAAACTAAAGCTTTATTAAAAAAAGTTATATCAAATGTGTACGTTGTTATGTAAATTTACATGTACATTGTTTTAGATTGCACATGTAAACTGTGGCTGGCTCAATGTCTTTTCAATGTGCAAGTGCAAAGAGATTGTGTTGATTTCCCTCTTGTCTTCACTCAGGTGTATCCCATCCCTTGATTCCCTTTACATGCACTATTTAAGTGCCTGGTCTGTGGTTAGGGTTAGATTGTCTTTAGTGTCTGTGTTTGTTATTTCCCCTTGTGTTCCTTATTGTGACTTGTGTTCCCAGTGCCTAAATCTAATGAAAGTTTATACGACATAGTCTGTGGTCAGTATCAGTGATAATGCTGATCAAAGTGAAAGTCTCATTTTAAAGGAAGTATGTTCATAGATAGAAAGAAAGGAACATATACTCTTCTTTTTAACTATAGTATATATTTTCTTTTTTTTTAAAGAGAGAGATCAGAATGACAAAAGTTAAACTTATTTATTAACTAATTAAAACATATTTTTTTCCTGTGATAAAATATAAAGTGCTCATTGTAAACAGTGTTCTTAGTGTCACATCTCACAGACCACCAAGAAGAAAAGCTCTTTTCTGTTCAGGAGAATGCAATAAAAGATAACTTTCATTTATATTTCTAGTTCTATTTTAGGTGCTAGCTTAAAGGAGTAAGAAAGCTCTGTAAGTAAATTGATTCTTTTGGCATTTAACTACAGTAAATAGGAGGCGCCGCCCTTGTGGCGAATCACAGTTCTCACGCTCCTGTCCTCCCATGTTATATGTGATTGACTTTTCGTGTTTTCTTGGACGGAATGAAACTGAAATGAAATTTCGTTGCTCTGTATAACGCGCAATGACAAATAAAGTTGATTTTGAATAAAGTTGATTCTGCTTCTGAAATAATGATAAAGAAATAAAGGCAGAACGGAGGACGACAGAATGGATTATTTCATGCTTCCAGGAAAAATAACATCAACACACAACAACAAACTTTCTCTTTGTATATTAAATGTACTTTAATCATAGAAAACAGTTTCAAGCTCACAAAAACAACTCACTGAATGCAGCTTATTACTTAGTCAATGATTTATTATTAGTTAGTTATTTCTATTTAAATACTCCACAATTATACCTCCCAGTATATCAAGTTAGACAGGCTTCATTAAGAGCTTTTTCAGATTTACTTCATACTTTGGAGGAGAATCATGAAATCATAATCAATCTATGTCCGTGTTTCCTTAACTTCAATGAAAATACTTGATCTGGCTTTTCATAAAAGCTCAATACACCAGGTCTAAACCAAAGTTTACGTTTATACCTGTATCTCAGCCTCCAAAAGGCTTGCAGTGAGGGGCCCTGAGTCCAGTTTGATCCCCCCCACCCCGGTGTCTGAGACAACTGGTGAGGCACTGGGAGTCCTGAGAGTCAAAGAGGACAGTGATGGGGAGAAAGAAGGAGTCATGGCTGATGGAGTCAGCCCTGTGTTCCTGGCCAAGGGGGAATATGTGTATTTTCGGTGTGAGGGAACCCTGTTAAGGCTCGACACTCGATACGGCTTTCGTGGCGGAACAGTCCTAATTCCACGCTTGGCCACTCCTGTTATGAGAGGCGGTGGGTACATTAGGCAATTCGACTCTGTTGCCAAATCCTCACGTCCACCCTGAAGCTCCTCGTCAGGCAGCATCCCAATGTCTGTGAATACGGAAGCAAGGGTGTGGTAGTGTGGCTCCCAGTCGAGAAGGTAATCCCAGGTGTAACTGCCTTCTACATCTGGGCAAACCAAGGAGGAAAGGGAATCTGCAGAAGCTTGAGCTTCGGCTAGAGGACCAAATCCTTTAGTTCCCATGTTCTCCTCCAAATCCTTCACTCTCAGTATGGCAGGAAGAAGTGCCTCTCCGCCCCCTTCCACTTTGAAGTGATGAAGGCTTTCAGTGCTGGCCATCCCTGATACTAAACCTTTATTCTTAGTTACTGATAAAATATGCTCTGTTCCAACATCAATAGAGTGGCAGGAGATATCATCGGCAGGTAATATGGAGAATGGGTTCTCTGTGGTCTGTTTTCTAGAACCGTCTCTTTTACTGCAGGAGTAATCATTGATCCATTTGATCTCCTGGTCCTCTGCAGTTTCTCCCTCTGCTGATCCTCGACCACTGGAGTCTGACTGATGGTATTGGTTTGAGATATCTCGCTTGTTCACCAAGATGCTGGGCCGTGCTATCTCTGGCAGAGATATGATGCTGTGTGTTTGGCTATTCGATCCACTGAGGGAGCCTGTACCATGGCTGAAATGCACAGCAATATCTGCAGCCTTTATGATGGCTGCTTCCTTGATCTTGTACCTGAGCACCAATCCCACAAATATGAGAAGGACAAAAAGAAATAGAATTAATGACACACTCAGACTAAGGAGGTGCGTATCAAGGGGAACACCTATAAGTGCTTCTGCTGAAGAGGAGATATTAACAAATACGAGGCAGGCTGTAGTTCTGGAACCCTGTCTGGGACTCCCCGCAGACACAATCAGCTGCACCATATCCTCGGAACCGCCGCCTCTTCTACGATATACTGGGCCCGAGACAAAAATTGCCCCAATTGTTTTGTTTATTGAGAAAAATGGTGAGGATTTCAAAAGAGAATACTCTACCAGCCCATCCACTCCTCCATCATGGTCTATTGCCAT